>NC_069501.1:2202531-2433589 GCF_027579735.1 Bombina bombina
CCTCCAGCCATCTAAAAACAAACAAAGGTACTTAACCAAATACCTAAAACATACATATTATTGTAATCCATCAAGTTGCATAAACTAGACATATGTAGCCTCACCTCTTGTTCCCAAACCACCAAAGCAAAAGAATTAGAACAAAAATATAATAATAATAAAATATATAATAAAAATTATATAATAAAAAATTATATAATAAAAAACATCCATTATCAACACACAATGAATGACGCCCCAAATTTGCAGTATGCTGCCACCTGCCCCTATGTGAATATACAAAAAATATTTTAAAATATAATCCTTAATGTTTCATACATTTTTGGAATGTTGGAGCTGAGACTCCATTTATTTAGCTTAGGGAATAGTATGAAACATTAAGGATTATTGTTCCTTTTCCAAAAATGTATTTATTTTTACTTTTGTCATATCAGGATTGTAAATACTAATTTGTGCTTGTCAACTTGGTCCTTGCCCTCCTGCAGTGCTGCTGGCTTCAAAAGCTATGCTATCTTTTAATCAGGAGAGACATGTTTTCATTCAGCTAAAACTATTTGGCAAGGGGGGTTTGTTTTATATTAGAATAGAGCTGTTGTCTCCAAAATGTATGAGACGCAATATAGATGGCTTTAGAGCAGAACTAGGGGTCAGTGATCATCTGATAGGGATTTTAAATTCACGCCTCAGTGGGACATCCTCTGGAAACAGATGTGGAATATATAGAATATACAGATGATTATCTTTGAGGTAATCTGTTTTTTCTCTTGAATGGTTGTTTAAATTAAGTACACCAAATGTTCTATTGTCCTCACTTGTGTGTTCAGAATAACTTTGCATACTAAGTGGGGGGAGAGCTGGACATAAGTGGAGTCAATTTTTCTGAATGAATCATTTGGAATTGGTTAGTCAAATATATATATATTAATCTTTACATATACCTTGACACCTTCTTTATGCTCAGAGGGCATTTTTTCCCATTCCTGAAACTACTATATGTGGAAATAAGATATTTTTGTTTAAATGTTATTTTTTCTTTTTTTCATTTTACAAGATGTCTCAATCTGATCCTGTCTCAGAAGCTGCTGTAGGAACCATGCTGCCTGAGCACAGTTCTACCAAAGCCAAGTGTATCTGTTGTAAGCTAGTGGAGATTATATCTCCAGCTGTAGTATGTAACAGTTGTCATGATAAGCTTTTGAATGCAGAGAAGGTTTCTATTAGTGCTAGTACAGTATCTGTTGTTCCTTCAACATCTAAAGTACATGATATCCCTGTTGATAGGAAAAATGAGCTAGTGACGTATGGGATATACATTCCAAACCTCAAAATGCCTATAAATACACCCCTCACCACACCCACAAATCAGTTTTACAAACTTTGCCTCCTGTGGAGGTGGTGAAGTAAGTTTATGCTAGATTCTACGTTGATATGCGCTCCGCAGCAGGTTGGAGCCCGGTTTTCCTCTAAGCGTGCAGTGAATGTCAGAGGGATGTGAAGAGAGTATTGCCTATTTGAATTCAATGATCTCCTTCTACGGGGTCTATTTCATAGGTTCTCTGTTATCGGTCGTAGAGATTCATCTCTTACCTCCCTTACCTCTTTGATATCATTAGGGTTGATGTCAGGTATATGTCTCTAGCTATTTTAGCTAGAAGAGCTTTATGGCTTAAAACTTGGAATGCTGATATGTCTTCTAAGTCAACTTTGCTTTCCCTTTCTTTCCAGGGTAATAAATTAGTTGGTTCACAGTTGGATTCTATTATTTCAACTGTTACTGGAGGGAAAGGAACTTTTTTACCACAGGATAAAAAATCTAAAGGTAAATTTATGTCTAATAATCGTTTTCGTTCCTTTCGTCACAATAAGGAACAAAAGCCTGATCCTTCCCCTACAGGAGCGGTATCAGTTTGGAAACCATCTCCAGTCTGGAATAAATCCAAGCCTTTTAGAAAGCCAAAGCCAGCTCCCAAGTCCACATGATGGTGCGGCCCTCATTCCAGCCCAGATGGTAGGGGGCAGATTACGATTTTTCAAAGAAATTTGGATCAATTCAATTCACAATCTTTGGATTCAGAACATTGTTTCAGAAGGGTACAGAATAGGCTTCAAGATAAGGCCTCCTACAAGAAGATTTTTTCTTTCCCGTGTCCCAGTAAATCCAGTGAAGGCTCAAGCATTTCTGAAATGTGTTTCAGATCTAGAGTTGGCTGGAGTACTTATGCCAGTTCCAGTTCTGGAACAGGGGCTGGGGTTTTACTCAAATCTCTTCATTGTACCAAAGAAGGAGAATTCCTTCAGACCAGTTCTGGATTTAAAAATATTGAATCATTATGTAAGGATACCAACATTCAAAATGGTAACTATAAGGACTATTCTGCCTTTTGTTCAGCAAGGGCATTATATGTCCACAATAGATTTACAGGATGCATATCTGCATATTCCGACTCATCCAGATCACTATCAGTTTCTGAGATTCTCTTTCCTAGACAAGCATTACCAGTTTGTGGCTCTGCCGTTTGGCCTAGCAACAGCTCCAAGGATTTTTACAAAGGTTCTCGGTGCCCTTCTGTCTGTAATCAGAGAACAGGGTATTGTGGTATTTCCTTATTTGGACGATATCTTGGTACTTGCTCAGTCTTCTCTTTTAGCAGAATCTCATACGAATCGACTTGTATTGTTTCTTCGAGATCATGGTTGGAGGATCAATTTACCGAAAAGTTCATTGATTCCTCAGACAGACACGACCTCTTCAGCTTTGTATGCTGAACGAGTGGTGCAGGGATTATACAAAGATATCTCAATTGATATCTTTAAAACCGATTGTACGACACTCTCTGACGTGGTGGACAGATCACCATCGTTTAGTTCAGGGGGCTTCTTTTGTTCTTCCAACCTGGACTGTGATTTCAACAGATGCAAGTCTGACAGGTTGGGGAGCTGTTTGGGGGTCTCTGACAGCACAAGGGGTTTGGGAATCTCAGGAGGTGAGATTACCAATCAATATTTTGGAACTCCGTGCAATTTTCAGAGCTCTTCAGTCATGGCCTCTTCTAAAGAGAGAGTCGTTCATTTGTTTTCAGACGGACAATGTCACAACCGTGGCATATATCAATCATCAAGGAGGGACTCACAGTCCTCTGGCTATGAAAGAAGTATCTCGAATACTGGTATGGGCGGAATCCAGCTCCTGTCTAATTTCTGCGGTTCATATCCCAGGTATAGACAATTGGGAAGCGGATTATCTCAGTCGCCAAACGTTACATCCGGGCGAATGGTCTCTTCACCCAGAGGTATTTCTTCAGATTGTTCAAATGTGGGGACTTCCAGAAATAGATCTGATGGCTTCTCATCTAAACAAGAAGCTTCCCAGGTATCTGTCCAGATCCAGGGATCCTCAGGCGGAAGCAGTGGATGCATTGTCACTTCCTTGGAAGTATCATCCTGCCTATATCTTTCCGCCTCTAGTTCTTCTTCCAAGAGTAATTTCCAAGATTCTGAAGGAATGCTTGTTTGTTCTGCTGGTGGCTCCAGCATGGCCTCACAGGTTTTGGTATGCGAATCTTGTCCGGATGGCCACTTGCCAACCGTGGACTCTTCCGTTAAGACCAGACCTTCTGTCGCAAGGTCCTTTTTTCCATCAGGATCTCAAATCCTTAAATTTGAAGGTATGGAGATTGAACGCTTGATTCTCAGTCAAAGAGGTTTCTCTGACTCTGTGATTAATACTATGTTAGAGGCTCGTAAATCTCTATCTAGGAAGATATATTATCGAGTCTGGAAGGTTTACATTTCTTGGTGTCTTTCTCATCATTTTTCCTGGCATTCTTTTAGAATTCCGAGAATTTTACAGTTTCTTCAGGATGGTTTGGATAAAGGTTTGTCTGCAAGTTCCTTGAAAGGACAAATCTCTGCTCTTTCTGTTCTTATTCACAGAAAAATTGCTAATCTTCCTGATATTCATTGTTTTGTACAAGCTTTGGTTCATATAAAACCTGTTATTAAGTCAATTTCTCCTCCTTGGAGTTTGAATTTGGTTCTGAGGGCTCTTCAAACTCCTCCGTTTGAACCTATGCATTCACTGGACATTAAATTACTTTCTTGGAAAGTTTTGTTTCTTTTGGCCATCTCTTCTGCTAGAAGAGTTTCTGAATTATCTGCTCTTTCTTGTGAGTCTCCTTTTCTGATTTTTCATCAGGATAAGGCGGTGTTGCGAACTTCTTTTAAATTTTTACCTAAGGTTGTGAATTCTAACAACATTAGTAGAGAAATTGTGGTTCCTTCGGAGAGATCATTGCATTCTTTGGATGTAGTTAGAGCTTTGAAATATTATGTCGAAGCTACTAAGAATTTCCGAAAGACTTCTAGTCTATTTGTTATCTTTTCCGGTTCTAGGAAAGGTCAGAAGGCCTCTGCCATTTCTTTGGCGTCTTGGTTGAAATCTTTAATTCATCATGCTTATGTCAAGTCGGGTAAAACTCCGCCTCAAAGGATTACAGCTCATTCTACTAGGTCAGTTTCTACTTCCTGGGCGTTTAGGAATGAAGCTTCGGTTGATCAGATTTGCAAAGCAGCAACTTGGTCTTCTTTGCATACTTTTACTAAATTCTACCATTTTGATGTGTTTTCTTCTTCTGAAGCAGTTTTTGGTAGAAAAGTACTTCAGGCAGCTGTTTCAGTTTGATTCTTCTGCTTATAATTTCATTTTTTTTCATTATAAGATTTAAACTTTATTTTGGGTGTGGATTATTTTCAGCGGAATTGGCTGTCTTTATTTTATCCCTCCCTCTCTAGTGACTCTTGCGTGGAAGATCCACATCTTGGGTATTCATTATCCCATACGTCACTAGCTCATGGACTCTTGCTAATTACATGAAAGAAAACATAATTTATGTAAGAACTTACATGATAAATTCATTTATTTCATATTAGCAAGAGTCCATGAGGCCCACCCTTTTTGTGGTGGTTATGATTTTTTTTGTATAAAGCACAATTATTCCAATTCCTTATTTTTTATGCTTTCGCACTTTTGTCTTATCACCCCACTTCTTGGCTATGCGTTAAACTGATTTGTGGGTGTGGTGAGGGGTGTATTTATAGGCATTTTGAGGTTTGGGAAACTTTGCCCCTCCTGGTAGGAATGTATATCCCATACGTCACTAGCTCATGGACTCTTGCTAATATGAAAGAAATGAATTTATCGACCGGCAACATACTGATTTATCCTCTGATGAGGATCTCTCTGACTCAGAAGATCCTACTTCCGACATTGACACTGATAAATCATCTTATCTTTTTAAGATTGAGTATATTTGTTCTTTGTTAAAAGAAGTATTGATAACTTTGGATATTGAGGAGTCCGGTCCTCTTGATAATAAATCCAGTAATCGTTTAAATTCTGTCTATAAACCTCCTGTGACTACTCCTGAGGTTTTTCATGTTCCTGATGCTATTTCTAATTGTGATTGCTAAGGAATGGTCTAAGCCTGGTACTTCTTTTGTTCCTTCTTCAAGGTTTAAAAAGTTGTATCCTTTGCCAGTGGCTAAATTAGAGTTTTGGGGAAAAGTCCCTAAGGTTGATAGGGCTATTTCTACTCTTGCTAAACGTACTACTATTCCTATGGAAGATAGTACTTCTTTTAAGTATCCTTTAGATAGGAAAATGTATCTTTTTTTTTTTTATTATTAATACTTTTCCTTTGAACAATATATAACAATGAATAAAATAAATACAGGGGGATAATTTGGACAAAACAGAAATATCCGGAGAAGAAAAAGGAAAAAACAAAAACAAATCTACATCCGTATTAATTTACATAATCCCTAAAGACATTGCACATCATATTAATGCCTTGTAATTCATACCCATGAGGATATTCCTAATTAACTAGTGAATTCTGGATAAACATTACATGTCACAAACGTAGCATTGTTCATTTTCTTCAACATGCTAATTATTTTATCTGTGATGCTATTTTTGATATCATCAAGATTAATGTTAAATCTATGTCTTTGGCTATTTTAGCTAGAAGAGCTTTATGGCTCAAATCATGGAATGCTGATATGGTATCTAAATCTAGGTTACTATTTCTATCATTCCAGGGTAATAATATGTTTGGTTCCCAGTTGGATTCTATTATTTCCACTATTACTGCCTCAAGATAAAGTCTAAGAGCAAATCTAAAGCTTCTAATCGGTTTTGTTCCTTTCGTCAGAATAGAGAACAGAAAACCACTCCTTCCCCTAAGAGCTCTGGCTCTAATTGGAAGCCATCTTCGAGTTGGAATAAATCCAAGCCTTATAAGAAACCAAATCCAGCCCCCAAGACTGCATGAAGGTGCGGCCCTCAATCCAGTTCTGCTGGTGAGGGGCAGATTGAAATTATTTCAAGACATTTGGGCAGGTTTCATTCAGAATCATTCGATTCCGAATATTGTCTCTCAGGGGTAATGAATAGGTTTCAGAAAAAGACCTCCTGTGAGAAGATATTTTCTCTCTCACGTTCCAACAAATTCTGTGAAAGCTCAGGCCTTTCTGAAGTGTGTTTCAGATTTAGAGCTTTCATGAGTAATTGTACCAGGTCCAATTCTGGAACAGGGTCTGGGTTTTTATTCAAATCTATTCATTGTCCCGAAGAAGGAAAATTATTTCAGACCAGTTCTGGATCTGAAGTTTTTTAATCAATTTGTAAGGGTCCCAACTTTCAAGATGGTAACTATAAGGACTATTCTGCCTTTTGTTAAGCAAGGTCATTACATGTCCTCAATAGACTTACAGGATGCGCATCTTCACATTCCGATTCATCCAGACCACTATCGGTTTCTGACATTCTCTTTTTCTAAACAAGCATTACCAATTTGTTGCTCCGTTCTATTTGGCCTAGCAACAGCTCCAAGAATCCTTTTGAAGGTTCTCGGTGCCCTTCTATCTGTAATCAGATAGCAGGGTATTGCGGTGTTTCCTTATTTGGATGATATCTTGGTACTGGCTCAATCTTTTCATTTAGCATGGTTGGAGGACCAATTTACCTTGATTCCTCAGAGTGTTCCTTGATTCCTCGGACAAGGGTCACCTTTTTAGGTTTCCAGATAGATTCAGTGTCCATGACTCTGTCTCTAACAGACAAGGGACAAATTAAATTGGTTTCTGCCTGTTGAAATCTTCAGTTTTGATCATTCCCTTCAGTGGCTATGTGTCAGGGTTTTTTACCTGTTGTGTTTGCCATGTGCTGCTGGCAGCCATTTACTCACCTCTCTTCCTGTCTATGGTGCATTGTGGGGGATGCTGCTCATTTCCTGCACTTCCTTTTATGGCCAGACTGGTGTGCATCATCCATCTGAGACAGGATGCAGTCTGAGAATTGTGATGTCATCATTTATTATTTGTCATCTGTTCAGTATGCTTTGCCTTTGTGTTGTCTCAGACCTGTTTGTGAGAGTTCCTGTGTATTACCTGGCTGCCTGACGTCCTTCCTGGTTCCTGATCCCTGGCTTGTTCCTGACTCTGCTGTTTTCTTTGTTCCTGATTCCGGCTCGTCTGACTATTCGCTTTGGCTCCTGACTCGGCTCGTCTGACTACCAGCTCTGGTTTTGACTCCTGGCTTGTTATTTGACTTGTGGACTTTTTATTATTTTTTGCTATTAATAAAGGTGTGATTATTTTTGCACTTCTCGTCTCAGTCTGATTCCTGGCACCCTGACACTATGTGCATGGAAGTTTTAGGTCTCATGACTGCAGCATCGGACGTGCAGTTTATATACTTAAATCCCAACATTCAACTCTCTGTCCTGGTGGTTGGACCATCATTAGATTCTTCAAGAGGCATCTTTTGTTCGTCCTTCCTGGACTGTGATTTCAACAGATGCAAGTTTCACAGGTTGGGAAGCTGTCTGGGGGTCTCTGACAGCACAAGGTGTTTGGAATCCTCAAGAGGCGAGGTTACCAATCAATATTTTAGAACTCTGTGCTATTTTCAAGGCTCTTCAGGCTTGGCCTCTATTAAAGAAAGAATCATTCATTCGTTTTCAGACAGACAATAGCACAACTGTGGCATATGTCAATCATCAGGGTGGGACTCGCAGTCCTTTAGCGATAAAAGAAGTATGTCGGATATTTTCCTGGGCGGAATCCAACTCCTGTCTAATTTCTGCGATACATATCCCAGTTGTAGACAATTGGGAAGCGGATTATCTCAGTTGTCAGTCTTTACATCCAGGGGAGTGGTCTCTCCATTCAGATGTATTTTGTCAGATTGTACAAATGTGGGGTCTTCCCAAAATAGATCTGATGGCTTCTCATCTAAACAAGAAGCTTCCCAGGTACCTTTCCAGGGATCCTCCGGTGGAGATGGTGGATGTGTTAGCAGTTCCTTGGTTTTACCAACCTGCTTACATTTTCCGCCTCTAGTTCTTCTTCCAAGGGTTATCTCTAAGATCATAATGGAACAATTGCATGTGTTTCTGATAGTACCAGCATGGCCTCACAGGTTTTGCTATGCGGATCTTGTCCGGATGTCCAGTTGTCCACCTTGGCCACTTCCTTTAAGGCCAGACCTTCTGTCTTAAGGGCGGTTTTTCCATCAGGATCTCAAATCGCTAAATTTGAAGGTATGGAAATTGAACGCTTAGTGCTTAGTCATAGAGGTTTCTCTGACTCAGTGATTAATACTATGCTACAGGCTCGTAAGTCTGTTTCAAGGAAGATTTATTATCGGGTTTGGAAAACCTATATCTCTTTTACAAAGATATGATGAGTCCACAGTTCATCCTTACTTGTGGGATATTAACCTCCTGCTAACAGGAAGTGGCAAAGAGCACCACAGCAGAGCGGTATATATAGCCCCTCCCTTTCCCCTCCACATATAGCCCCTCCCTTTCCCCTCCACCCTTAGTCATTCTCTTTGCCTGTGTTATACTAGGAAGAGGTAAAGTGAGGTGCTAGTTTTAGATTCTTCAATCAAGAAGTTTTTTTATTTTAAATGGTACCAGTGTGTACTATTTTCCTCAGGGGGTTATGGAAGAAGATTTCTGCCCTGAGGTTGATGATCTTAGCAGTTGTAACTAAGATCCACGCTGGTTCCCACAAGACTTCTGAAGGTAACACATGAGACATCTTCAGTGTGGAGACCGGTTTCATGCTACAAGCAGCATTAAGGTATGTGCAACCTTTTATTTCTGAAGAGACTTGATATATCAGAACTGGCTGGCATTTATTTCCCTATATGGGAATGGGGTAAGCAGTAGGCCTGTTTCACAGAAGGGTGTTACTGGAATCCCTTTTATTATTTTGTATTTTGACATAAGGACATGATATGACACTCTGGGAGAGGCATAAGGACTTTTCATCGTTAAGCAGTTTAACGATTGTGCTGTTTTTTATTTATATATCCAGCATGACTTGCTGGGATGTGTTTGGTGTGTGTTTGTGTTCCACTTAGTTGTATGATAAACCGCTTCCCATGCGGTTGTGTTTGGGCCTACTCCAACTTTGGCCATAAGGGGCGGGGCTTGTCTTTGCGCGCTCGGATGCGCACTTCCTTCTGACAGAGGAGCAGCAAGCAGTAACTCCGGTTGCTCCTGGACAGTAGTCTCTGGCTTGGAGTGTTGGCTATTCATTCCGAAATACCCTGGGGGCACGTAGGCGCCACAGCAGTGCTGTGGCGAGGTGCAGAGGGTGTTTTTGTGTAAACTGATATATTTTTCACTTTAGAGTTTTATTTTTCAGCTTTCTCATAGGGTGTAATAATTTTTGGGTATACCAATTAGTTTTAGTGAATTTTGTTGTTCACTTTTTCTTTCTTCAAGGCGCAGTACACGTTTTTCAAAGTTTTATTTAAAGCAATAAATAAAGTGTTTAAACGACTTTTGTGGCTATTATTAGTCTGTTCAACATGTCTGACATTGAGGATTCTCATTGTTCTATGTGTTTGGAAGCTATTGTGGAACCCCCTCTTACATTGTGTACCTCTTGTACTAAAAGGGCCTTACATTGTAAAGACCATATTTTAGGTCAAGATAGTGTGTCTCAGTGGCTGCTGGTGAAATATGAAGATGGAGGTGCACTTGGCCCCGCCCCTGGCCACACCCTCTTTAAATAAGACCCCTCCCCTCAGATGGCTATATATACAGGGAGTGCAGAATTATTAGGCAAGTTGTATTTTTGAGGATTAATTTTATTATTGAACAACAACCATGTTCTCAATGAACCAGAAAAACTCATTAATATCAAAGCTGAATAGTTTTGGAAGTAGTTTTTAGTTTGTTTTTAGTTATAGCTATTTTAGGGGGATATCTGTGTGTGCAGGTGACTATTACTGTGCATAATTATTAGGCAACTTAACAAAAAAACAAATATATACCCATTTCAATTATTTATTTTTACCAGTGAAACCAATATAACATCTCAACATTCACAAATATACATTTCTGACATTCAAAAACAAAACAAAAACAAATCAGTGACCAATATAGCCACCTTTCTTTGCAAGGACACTCAAAAGCCTGCCATCCATGGATTCTGTCAGTGTTTTGATCTGTTCACCATCAACATTGTGTGCAGCAGCAACCACAGCCTCCCAGACACTGTTCAGAGAGGTGTACTGTTTTCCCTCCTTGTAAATCTCACATTTGATGATGGACCACAGGTTCTCAATGGGGTTTAGATCAGGTGAACAAGGAGGCCATGTCATTAGATTTTCTTCTTTTATACCCTTTCTTGCCAGCCACGCTGTGGAGCACTTGGACGCGTGTGATGGAGCATTGTCCTGCATGAAAATCATGTTTTTCTTGAAGGATGCAGACTTCTTCCTGTACCACTGCTTGAAGAAGGTGTCTTCCAGAAACTGGCAGTAGGACTGGGAGTTGAGCTTGACTCCATCCTCAACCCGAAAAGGCCCCACAAGCTCATCTTTGATGATACCAGCCCAAACCAGTACTCCACCTCCACCTTGCTGGCGTCTGAGTCGGACTGGAGCTCTCTGCCCTTTACCAATCCAGCCACGGGCCCATCCATCTGGCCCATCAAGACTCACTCTCATTTCATCAGTCCATAAAACCTTAGAAAAATCAGTCTTGAGATATTTCTTGGCCCAGTCTTGACGTTTCAGGTTGTGTGTCTTGTTCAGTGGTGGTCGTCTTTCAGCCTTTCTTACCTTGGCCATGTCTCTGAGTATTGCACACCTTGTGCTTTTGGGCACTCCAGTGATGTTGCAGCTCTGAAATATGGCCAAACTGGTGGCAAGTGGCATCTTGGCAGCTGCACGCTTGACTTTTCTCAGTTCATGGGCAGTTATTTTGCGCCTTGGTTTTTCCACACGCTTCTTGCGACCCTGTTGACTATTTTGAATGAAACGCTTGATTGTTCGATGATCACGCTTCAGAAGCTTTGCAATTTTAAGAGTGCTGCATCCCTCTGCAAGATATCTCACTATTTTTGACTTTTCTGAGCCTGTCAAGTCCTTCTTTTGACCCATTTTGCCAAAGGAAAGGAAGTTGCCTAATAATTATGCACACCTGATATAGGGTGTTGATGTCATTAGACCACACCCCTTCTCATTACAGAGATGCACATCACCTAATATGCTTAATTGGTAGTAGGCTTTCGAGCCTATACAGCTTGGAGTAAGACAACATGCATAAAGAGGATGATGTGGTCAAAATACTAATTTGCCTAATAATTCTGCACTCCCTGTATATATATATATATATATATATATAGATAGATAGATAGATAGATAGATAGCCCAGGTACAGCAACTCCACCCTTTTCAATTGTATAATCACAATTTAAAAAAAACAACAAGCAAGGCATTTTAAATATGCACAGTATATATAAAATAAAGAACCAATAACTGAAGTGGTAATTATTTTGGGTTCAACATTCTTTTGACTTTTGACAACATCATAGATTTATATAAAGCTTGAGGTTAGTGAAATCACAGACAGACTTAATTAACACTATCCCAAACAGTTCAACATACTCAGAAGATAAAGTTGAAGAAAGACTTTGAGGTTGAGCGCTCCTCAACAAGATACTTTTCATCTGGTGTCATTCAATATTTAATGCACTGAGCTTGTAAGGCTATACTAGTTCTGGGTTCCCTTTCTCTGCAAGAACATTCATTTTCACTGTATCTAATGCCAGGAAAAAAGCCAAAGATAACTTATAAATAGAATTATCAGTTAATTTGTTAAAGCTATTCCAATACCTAATAGTCTGTCAAGTAGTGTTCCTTACGGCCGGGTAGTTCCGACACTGACAGCATGATTCGAGCAGCTGCAGTGCTACACTGACTCCGTCTCGAGTAGTCCAGCCAGAGCCTCAGCCGACATGGTCACACGGCTGCTGCCCCCCGGCCTCCCTCAGCTACCCTGAGCTCACTGTTGTGCGTGCCTTCACACTGTTCACAGACTCAGTCAGACTCAGTCTCTTCTCTGCGACTGCCACTCGAGGAGTTGGGCCCGGTCGCAATGGTGACCTTTGCATTACATTACCGTTAGTTCCACTTCCACCCTGAAGCCCACGATGCTCCTCCTCCGGCTCCCCCACACAGCTCTTAGTGTGCGATTAGGAAAGCTATGGGCTGGCCTGTAGGTGGCGCTGCAGTCAATGCAGTTTTAAAGTAGAAAAAGCTTTTGCCTATACTTCTATCTATCGCACTGCACAACATGTGCGATAGATAGAAGTATTAGGCAAAAGCCCATTCCACTTCAGCCTAAAGAATTAAAAACTGACATTTTAATGGTTTTTATGTCAAAACTGCAGTGGAGCCTGGAGGATTTTTGTATTTAGTTAGCAAATAAAGTTTAAAAATGTAATTTTTTTTTTTATTTCTAATTATTTTCTTTTTATTTCTCACTCTTTTTTTGGGGGGTTCACATGCTCAAGTGCTCCTATAGAGGAGCCTCCACTGGTGTGCCTAAGGGTGATTCTCAATCTGAAGAGAATCAGGTTATGCCATCCAATTCTCCCCAAGTGTCACAACCTTTAATGCCCACACAAGCAACGCCAAGTACTTCTAGTGTGTCTAATTCCTTTACTCTGCAGCAGATGGCTGCAGTTATGTCAACTACCCTTACAGAGGTATTATCTAAATTACCAGTGTTGCAGGGTAAACGCAGTAGGTAAGGTATTAATGTAAATACTGAATCCTCTGATATTTTATTAGCTATTTCCGATGTACCCTCACAGTGTTCTGAGATGGGGGTCAGGGAATTGCTGTCTGAGGGAGAAATTTCAGACTCTGGGAATGTGTTACCTCAGACAGATTCGGATGTTATGTCCTTTAAATTTAAGCTTGAACATCTCCGTCTGTCACTTAGGGAGGTCTTAGCGACTCTGGATGATTGTGATCCTATTATGATACCACCAGAGAAATTGTGTAAAATGGACAAATATCTAGAAGTGCCTACTTATACTGATGTTTTTCCGGTTCCTAAAAGAATTTCGGAAATTATTAAGAAGGAATGGGATAGACCAGGTATACAATTTTCTCCCCCTCCTACTTTTAAAAAAATGTTTCCCATATCGGACACCATTCGGGACTTGTGGCAAATGGTCCCTAAGGTGGAGGGAGCTATATCTACCCTGGCTAAGCGTACAACTATACCCATTAAGGACAGTTGTGCTTTCAAAGACCCTATGGATAAAAAATTAGAGGGTCTCCTAAAGAAATTGTTTATTAATCACGGTTTTCTTTTACAACCTACTGCTTGCATTGTTCCAGTAACTACTGCAGCAGCTTTTTGGTTTTAAGCTTTTAGCTATTCCTTTTAAAGGTAAGACCCTTTTCAGGCCAGAATTGAAGGAAATAATTTCTGACATTACAGGAGGTAAAGGCCATGCCCTACCTCAGGATAAGTCTGTTAAGATGAGGGGTAAACAGAATAATTTTTGTTCCTTTCAGAATTTTAAGGGAGGACCTTCTACTTCCTCTTCCTCCACAAAGCAGGAAGGGAATTTTACCCAATCTAAGTCAGTCTGGAGACCCAACCAGAATTGGAATAAAGGTAAACAATCTAAGAAGCCCGCTGCTGCTACTAAGACAGCATGAAGGGGTGGCCCCCGATCCGGGACCGGATCTAGTAGGGGGCAGACTTTCTTTCTTTGCCCAGGCTTGGGCAAGAGATGTTCAGGACTCCTGGGCACTAGAAATAGTGACCCACGGTTATCAGTTGGATTTCAAGGATTTTCTCCCAAGAGGGAGGTTTCATCTTTCAAGATTATCTGCAGACAAGATAAAAAGAGAGGTGCTCTTACGCTGTGTAAAAGACCTTGTTAGCATGGTTTTACTCAAACCTATTTGTGGTTCCCAAAAAAGAGGGCACTTTCAGACCCATCTTAGACCTCAAGTGTCTAAACAAATTTCTCAGAGTCCCATCGTTCAAGATGGAGACTATACGAACAATTTTACCAATGATCCAGGAGGGTCAATATATGACTAACGTGGACTTGAAGGATGCTTACCTTCATATTCCTATCCACAAGGATCATCATCAGTTACTAAGGTTTGCCTTCCTGGACAAACATTATCAATTTGTGGCTCTTCCCTTCGGGTTGGCCACAGCACCCATACGCTTCACAAAGGTTCTAGGGTCTCTTTTGGCAGTTCTCAGACCACGAGGCATAGCAGTGGCGCCTTATCTGGACGATATTCTAATTCAGGCGTCAACATATCAACTGACAAAATCTCACACGGACATAGTGTTGTCTTTTCTGAGAACTCACGGTTGGAAGGTGAACATAGAGAAAAGTTCACTTGTTCCACAGACAAGGGTTCCTTTCTTGGGAACTCTAATAGACTCGGTAGCCATGAAAATATTTCTGACAGAGGTCAGAAAATCAAAGATTCTAAATACTTGCCGAGCACTTCAGTCCATTCCTCGGCCATCAGTGGCTCAGTGTATGGAGGTAATTGGATTAATGGTAGCGGCAATGGACTTTGTTCCGTTTGCTCGCTTTCATCTCAGACCACTGCAACTGTGCATGCTCGGACAGTGGAATGGGGATTATGCGGATTTATCTCCTCAAATAAATGTGGATCAAGAGACCAGAAACTCTCTTCTTTGGTGGTTGTCACTGGATCATCTGTCCCAGGGGACTTGTTTCCGCAGACCCGCGTGGGTGATAGTGACATCCTTCGGCCAAATGACTGAGGGTGGAGGGGAAGGGGAGGGGCTATATATACAGCTCTGCTGTGGTGCTCTTTGCCACTTCCTGTTAGCAGGAGGTTAATATCCCACAAGTAAGATGAAATCCTTCTGGGCTGGGGTGCAGTTTGGATCTCCCTGAAGGCTCAGGGTGTTTGGACTCAGGTTGAGTCTCTACTTCCAATCAATATGTTGGAACTGAGAGCAATATTCAATGTGCTTCAGGCGTGGCCTCAGTTGGCTTCGGCCAAATTCATCAGATTCCAGTCGGATGACATAATGACTGTGGCATATGTCAATCATCAGGGGGGAACAAGGAGTTCCTTAGCAATGATAGAAGTATCCAAGATAATCCGTTGGGCGGAGGCCCACTCTTGTCATCTGTCAGCGATCTAAATCCCAGGAGTAGAGAACTGGGAAACGGATTTTCTAAGTCGACAGACTTTTCATCCGGGGGAGTGGGAATTTCACCCGGAGGTATTTGCCTCATTGATTCTCAGATGGGGCAGACCGGAATTGGATCTGATGGCATCTCGGCAGAATGCCAAGCTTCCAAGATACGGATCCCGGTCAAGGGATCCTCAGGCCGAACTGATAGATGCCTTGGCAGTGCCTTGGTTGTTCAGCCTAGCTTATGTGTTTCCACCATTTCCTCTCCTCCCACGTGTGATTGCTCAAATCAAACAGGAGAGAGCTTCAGTGATCCTGATAGCACCTGTGTGGCCACGCAGGACTTGGTATGCGGATCTAGTGGACATGTCCTCTCTGCCACCGTGGAAACTTCCATTGAAACAGGACCTTCTCATTCAAGGTCCTTTCCAACATCCAAATCTAATTTCTCTGCAGCTGACTGCGTGGAGATAGAACGCTTGATTTTATCGAAGCAAGGATTTTCTGATTCGGTCATCAATACTTTGATACAGGCTAGAAAGCCTGTCACTAGAAAAATCTATCATAAGATATGGCGTAAATATCTTTATTGGTGTGAATCCAAGGGTTACTCATGGAGTAAAGTTAGGATTCTGTCTTTTCTCTAAGAAGGATTGGAGAAAGGGTTATCAGCAAGTTCCTTAAAGGGACAAATTTCAGCTTTGTCAATTCTGTTTCACAAACGTTTGGCAAATGTGCCAGATGTTCAGTCTTTTTGTCAGGCTCTTTCTAGAATTAAGCCTGTATTTAGACCCATTACTCCTCCCTGGAGTTTGAATTTAGTTCTTCGAGTTCTTCAAGGGGCTCCATTTGAACCCATGCATTCCATGGATATTTAATTGTTATCTTGGAAAGTTCTGTTTTTAGTTGCTATTTCTTCTGCTCAAAGATTTTCTGAGCTTTCAGCGCCACAGTGTGATTCTCCTTATCTCATTTTTCATTCTGATAAGGTGGTGTTACGTACCAAACCTGGATTTCTTCCTAAGGTTGTTTCAAATAAGAATATTAATCAGGAAATTGTTGTTCCTTCCTTAGGTCCTAACCCTTCTTCTAAGAAGGAGCGTATGTTACATAATTTGGATGTGGTCCATGCCTTAAAGGGACAGTCTACACCAGAATTTTTATTGTTTTAAAAGATAGATAATCCTTTTATTACCCATTCCCCAGTTTTGCATAACCAACACAGTTATATTTATATACTTTTTACCTCTGTGATTATCTTGTATCTAAGCCTCTGTAAACTGCCCCTTTATTTCAGTTCTTTTGACAGACTTGCAGTTTAGCCAATCAGTGCTGGCTCCCAGATAACTTCACGTGCATGAGCACAGTGTTATCTATATGAAACACATGAACTAACACCCTCTAGTGGTGAAAAACTGTTAAAATACATTCTGAAAAGAGGTGGCCTTCAAGGTCAAAGAAATTAGCATATGAACCTCCTAGGTTTAGCTTTCAACTAAGAATATCAAGAGAACAAAGCAAAATTGGTGATAAAACTAAATTGGAAAATTCTTTAAAATGATATGCCCTACCTGACTCATGAAAGTTTATTTTGGACTAGACTGTCCCTTTAAAATTTAACTTACAGGCAACTAAGGATTTCCGTCAATCATCTTCATTATTCATTGTTTATTCTGGAAAGCGTAGGGGTCAGAAAGCTACGGCTACCTCTCTTTCTTTTTGGCTGAGAAGTATCATCCGCCTGGCATATGAGACTGCTGGACAGCAGCCTCCTGAAAGAATTTCGGCTCATTCTACTAGGGCTGTGGCTTCCACATGGGCTTTTAAAAACGATGCATCTGTTGAACAGATTTGTAAGGCTGCAACTTGGTCGTCCCTTCACACTTTTTCCAAATTTTACAAATTTGATACTTTTGCTTCTTCTGAGGCTATTTTTGGGAGAAAGGTTCTTCAAGCAGTGGTGCCTTCTGTTTAGGTTCCTGTCTTGTCCCTCCCTTTCATCCGTGTCCTTTTGCTTTGGTATTGGTTTCCCACAAGTAAGGATAAAATCCATGGACTCGTCATATCTTTGTAAAAGAAAAGTAAATTTATGCTTACCTGATAAATTAATTTCTTTTATGATATGACGAGTCCACGGCCCACCCTGTTCTTTTTAAAACAGTTTTTCTTTATATTTTTTGTAAACTTCAGTCACCTCTGCACCTTTTAGCCTTTCTTTTTTCTCTTCCTATACCTTCGGCCAAATGACTGAGGGTGGAGGGGAAGGGGAGGGGCTATATATACAGCTCTGCTGTGGTGCTCTTTGCCACTTCCTGTTAGCAGGAGGTTAATATCCCACAAGTAAGGATGAAATCCGTGGACTCGTCATATCGTAAAAGAAATTAATTTATCAGGTAAGCATAAATTTACTTTTCATGGTGTTTTTCTCATAAATTCTCTTGGCATTCTTTTAGAATTCCTAGAATTTTACAGTTTCTTCAGGATGGTTTGGATAACGGTTCGTCTGCAAGTACTTTGAAGGGACAAATCTCTGCTCTTTCTGTTTTATTTCATAGAAAGATTGCTAATCTTCCTGATATTCACTGTTTTGTTCAGGCTTTGTTTTTTTATCAAGCCTGTTATTAAATCAATCTCTTCTCCTTGGAGTATTAATTTGGTTTTGAAGGCTCCACCTTTTGAACCTATGCATTCTTTGAATATTAAACTACTTTCTTGGAAAGTGTTGTTCCTTTTGACTATCTCTTCAGCTAGAAGAGTTTCTGAATTGCCTGCTCTTTCTTGTGAATAACCTTTTCTGATTTTTCATCAGGATAAGGCTGTTTTGCGGACTTCGTTTAAATTTCTTCCTACGGTTGTGAATTCGAACAACATTAATAGGGAAATTGTTGTTCCTTGTGTCCTAATCCTAAGAATACTCTTGAAAGATCTTTACATTCTTTGGATGTTGTAAGAGCTTTGAAATATTATGTCGAAGCTACTAAAGATTTCAGGAAGACTTCTAGTCTATTTGTTGTTGTTTTTTTCTTGTCCTAGGAAAGGTCAGAAAGCCTCTGCCATTTATTTGGCATCTTGGTTAAAGCTTTTGATTCACAAGGCTTATTTGGAGGCCAGACAGTCTCCGCCTCGGAGAATTACAGCTCATTCTACTAGATCAGTTGCCACTTCTTGGGCTTTTAAGAATGAAGCTTGAGTTGATCAGGTTTGCAAAGCAGCAACTTGGTCTTCTTTGCATACATTTACTAAATTTTACCATTTTGATGTATTTGCCTCTTCTGAAGCAGTCTTTGGTAGAAAAGTTCTTCAGGCAGATGCCTCAGTTTGATTCTTCTGCTTATGTTTTAAGTTTTTTTCTTGAAATTTATGTCAGAGACTTATTTTTTTGTGGATTTAATTTTTTTTGAGCGGATATGGCTGTTTTTATTTTATCCCTCCCTTTCTAGTGACTCTTCTGTGGTCTTCCACATCTTGGGTAATTCTATCCCATACGTCACTAGCTCATGGACTCTTACCAATTACATGAAAGAAAACATAATTTATGTAAGAACATACCTGATAAATTAATTTCTTACATATTGGCAAGAGTCCATGAGGCCCACCCTTTTTATGGTGGTTATGATTTTTGTATAAAAGCACAATTATATTTCCAGTTCCTCTTTTTGATGCTTTTTTACTCCTTTCTTTATCACCCCACTACTTGGCTATTCGTTAAACTGAGTTGTGGGTGTGGTGAGGGGTGTATTTATAGGCATTTTGAGGTTTGGGAAACTTTGCCCCTCCTAGTAGGATTGTATATCCCATATGTCACTAGCTCATGGACTCTTGCCAATATGAAAGAAATGAATTTATCAGGTAAATTTATGTTTTTTTGTATATACAATCAAAATTGAGAGTTATAGGTGTATTAGAAATCCACTGCAGCTTTGCATGTCGCGCATGTGATGACGCTATTTATGTCATAGGGTGATGTGTCATCATTTTGTGCCATTTTTTCTGGCACCAAAAATTTCCCACCAAAAAAATCCCGGAAAAATTACAGTAATATGCTCCGCCCCCAGCACATTCGGTGTTCTCATAAAACATTTAGAAAACTTTCATGCAGCATTTTATGAATCAGTTTTCTTTTTTTTATAAATTTTCGCTCTGTTTCCCATTCTCTCAGGCCTGTTTTATATATCATATATAGGAGCATGGATATAAATTTGCAGAATTTTTTTTTTTTTTCAAATTTAGTTTCTTTGCAATTATGTCTCAAACTGAACTGGCCTCTGATGTTACCATAGGATTTGAGCTGCTTGAACACACATTTACCAAAATCCCCTTACGTTTATTGCGTATCCTATCTTTTTAATGGGATTTTCCTAACACCGGTATTACGATCACCTGAAAAAGTGAGCGGTAGACCCTCTCCTGGCAAGACTCCTACCGCATTTAAAAGTCAGTAGTTAAGAGTTTTATGGGCTAACGCTGTAACATAAAACTCTTAACTAAAGTGCTAAAAAGTACACTAACACCCATAAACTACCTATTAATCCCTAAACCGAGCCCCCCCCCCCCACATTGCAAACACGTAACTAAAATGTTTAACCCCTAATCTGCCAACCGGACATCACCGCCACTTTAATAAATGTATTAACCCCTAAACCGCCGCACTCCCGCCTCGCAAACACTAGTTACATTTTATTAACCCCTAATCTGCCGTCCCTAACATCGCCGACACCTACCTATATTTATTAACCCCTAATCTGCCGCCCCCAACGTCGCCGCTACTATATTAAATTTATTAACCCCTAAACCTAACCCTAACCCCCCCTAACTTAAATATAATTTAAATAAAACTAAATTAAATTACTACAATTAAATAAATTATTCCTGTTTAAAACTAAATACTTACCTATAAAATAAACCCTAAGATAGCTACAATATAATTAATAATTACATTGTAGCCATCTTAGGGTTTATTTTTATTTTACAGGCAACTTTGTATTTTATTTTAACTAGGTACAATAGTTATTAAATAGTTATTAACTATTTAATAGCTACCTAGCTAAAATAAGTACAAAAGTACCTGTAAAATAAACCCTAACCTAAGTTACAATTACACCTTACACTACACTATAATTAAGCTAATTACCTAAACTACCTACAATTAATTACAATTAAATTAAATAAACTAAATTATGAAAAACAAACAAACACTAAATTACAGAAAATACAAAAAGAATGACAAGAATTTTAAACTAATTACACCTAATCTAATCCCCCTAATAAAATAAAAAGCCCCCCGAAATAATAAAATTCTTTACCCTATACTAAATTACAAATAGCCCTTAAAAGGGCCTTTTGCAGGGCATTGCCCCAAAGTAATCGGCTCTTTCACCTGTAAAAAAAAATACAATACCCCCCCAACATTAAAACCCACCACCCACACACCCAACCCTACTCTAAAACCCACCCAATCCCCCCTTAAAAAAACATAACACGGGCGGAGTCCAGAGCCCATGAGAGTGGCCGCATAATCTTGCTGCTCTGATCCTATATATCTAATATACACCTTTATCCATTGATTTTCGGAGTGCTGAAGTCTGGAAAATTTTTTGGACACCCCTTGGGCTCCCATCTAACTGCTGGTGAAAGCAAAATTTAATCTCAGATGCTATTTTTTTAAAATTAGGATCGGGGCTCTACTCTGCACTTATACAAGCGGCGGCCATTTTTCTTCCCTCGTGGCTATAGATTTTTATACATCTACCCGGACTCCCAGGACATATTGAGGACTTTTACCACCATCTACCTGTCGTTAAGGAGCAGTGTTACCTCTCTCACCACTGCAATTGCATCTTTCATTGTGGGGAACTTATACCGTATTTGTAAAATGGAGCCTGTTAACGCTACTTTATACAGTCAGATCAAGGAACTCTTGGATCAGCACTTCTTACGCTTAGGGTGTGCATTACTGACAGCTTGGGGAAACAGCATTGACCCCACTCAACAGTCTAACTATGGCATTGTCAGAAAAGAAGATCCCAAGATGGAGCCTACTAAAACGGATGGGGTACCGCTGTCTCTGTCTACTCTAACTCCCGCTGCTCAGGTTTCTACAAAAGCTATGGTGAGATGTGATATGGGAGAGGAGATAGATCAACGCACCACAGCGCAGACAAATGCTGCGATCTTCAAGCTAGTTGAGCCGTCACTAGGAGGTGAAGTGCACATACTTGCTGCGGCTGCAGCTCTGGCCCTAGTTCCATGTCATTTCAGTCCTAGCATCTTAAGGGACCTCGGATGGAAGGCTAATATGTGGCATTATGGATCTCAGAAATACCCAGATCAACATGCCGGACTAGCTTATTATAAAACTGGAGTGGGCTATACATTAAGTTTTCAGTGGTTATAGCTGCTGGGTGGTGAGTTACGGAGGTTCCAGCAGTAACAGACGATCTAGACCTATAGTCATGAATGGACTAATGCATGAGTAACGCAGTTCATTGGTATTTTGCTCCGCAAGTTTTTACTTTTACTTCCCAGTTGCCAGTTACGTTTTTATGCTTAGATATATAATGCCTCTACTTTTTTACTCCTAATATGTTTACCAGTTATAGACTCATTGGGACTGCTGCAGCAACATATCACCAATGTTTTTCATGCTAGCAGTTGTTGGGTGACTATTGTAGCACACGCTGAATGCTTGTTTACTGTCTATTTACAGAATAATTTAATGTGCCCACGATACCCCAATTGACCGGCTCCTAATTATACTTTCTGTTCTTTAATGCTTATAATTTTTTGCAGTAATTGTGTACCTGCCAGTTAGTCATTTCATGGAACAAGCAGAGCAGAAAAATGATGCTACTCCTCTTATAATTATTTAATAGCGTCAGTATTAGAAGCTGTTTGTTTACCCTTATATTCTTAAATGTTTATATTTAGATGCCTATTTGTGCTAGATAGACTCCATATATACTGGTTCCCAACATATGACAGATTGAGACGTGAGAAACAGGATCTAATGGTTGAATAGGGATGACATGAGTAAATGCAGCTAGTCGCAATAACTAAATTTTCCCTTATAAGATGTTTGCAGGTCAAACATCTTTATTCTCTTACATTGTGTAGTAATAATTTTATTTGGGTCTCCCTAGCTGCATTCGAGAGTAGTTGCCCTTTCTCTCCCATTCTGTATGGCACGGGTCTTGCTGTCTGCGGCCGAGACGGCGAGTTCCTATATTTGCCTAAAAGCAGTTAGCTGTCACCAACTTATATACAGAAATGAGACTTCTATGTTAATAATAACCCCTATTAAAAAGAAACCCTAGCTTAGCTTCATATTGGGATGTGGTAGTTGTGACCATAATCCTGTTCCCCATAAGACATACGCCCCTATCTCTAAAGGTATACAACTATATGGATGTTAGAATGCCACTCATGATTGGATTCCACAGAGGTCCTTGTATTTTAGACTTTCATGGTATATATACTCTACAGGAAAAACAATTATATTCTTCCCCCTACCTTGAGAATAAGTTATGACAATATCAACTACACATACCATAAAAATGCTACAGAAATAAATTAAAACTCTGAGGTACAGAAAGTGAGATCCATAAGTGGTCTCTCCTGAGTCAAGGTAACCATTAATTTCTCTGCTGTCTTTTAACAATGGGTTTATTTCAATTGCCTTTTAATCTATTACAAACATTTTAATTCATTTTCCATATATATTCATGTGTTTATATTTAATATCACATAAATAGACAGTCTCATATCCATTAAAAAAAAAAATATATATATATATATATATATATATATATATATATATTTTTATCCTAGAAGTATATTTTACTTAAAATTTAAATATAGTTGTTCCTATAATTTTCATTAGATTTCTGGAGAACAGAGAGAATAAAAAGAATGTATATATATATATATATATATATATATATATATATATATTTTATTCCATGGTTCAGTGTTTGCAAACCCCCCCAGACGTAGTGTCTGCATTACGTGTATCTAAGTGTCAGAGCCCCACAGCAGGGTTTATTTGCATTTGATATGCACAGAGTTACTTTCTCACAAGATATGTCACCTGAGTCAGACTCTTAGGCAACATTGTGAGGGGCAATAGATTTTATCTCACATTCCCAGGCAGTCACACATATGGTCTCCTGAAATTGTTGTTAAATTTTAATTAAACCAAATGCTCTATTGTTCTCACTTGTATGCCCTTTTAACTTTTGCATCCTGAGTGGGGGAGAACTAAACATGATTGAAGTCAGCCTTTCTGAATGAAAGGAATCATTTTCTACTGACCAGCCAAATATCTGATTAAATATATATATTTATTAACCTTGAAATATATGATTAAAATATATATATATTTATTAACCTTATACCTTGACAAAACGGAAGACCTCCCGGGCAAAAATTGAAGCAAGCTCCTGAGCGGTAGGCAGCTTCTTCAAGGGAATGCAATGTGACATTTTAGAAAATGGTCAACCACCATAAGGATAACAGTATAGCCATTGGAAACAGGGAGACCCACAGGAAGACCTCGAGGAGTCTTATTCTGTGCACAAACTGAGCAGGAGGCAACATACGCAGCAACATAAGAATGAAGACCTGGCCACCAGAATTGTCGAGTGACAGAACAAATTATTTGGTTCTTGCCTGGGTGACCGGCGGCTTTAGGATAGTGGTAAGTGTGCAAAAGTTTGGTTTAAAGATTCTCAGGAACAAAACACTTACCACTAGGTTTCTTAGGAGGTGCATTGGTTTGTGCAGCCAGGATCTCCTCCCCCAAGGGAGAAGTCAAATTAGTACGTATGGTAGCCAAAATATGGCCAGGAGGTATAACTGGAGTACAGACTCATAATTGGACAGAGGCGAAAATTGTCAAGAGAGGGCATCAGCCCTAACATTCTTACTACCAGGCAGGTAAGAGACCACATAATTAAACTGAGACAAAAATAGCTCCCATCTGGCCTGTCAGGGCGACAAACATTTTGCTTCAGATAGATAAGTTAAATTCTTGTGGTCCATAAGAATGAGCACTGGTACGCTAGTACCCTCGAGAAGATGCCTCCATTCCTTGAGTGCCAAAATTATGGCCAGTAATTCCCTGTCGCCAATTTCATAATTGCACTCCGCTGAAGACAATTTCTTACAGAAGAAACCGCACGGATGCAAGGAACCATCAGGTGTAGGACGTTGAGACAAGAGGGCACCTGCTCTCCAGTCTCAGACGCATTGACCTCAAGAACGAAAGGCAGAACAGGGTTAGGATGAGCCAGAACTGGAGTGGCAGCAAAGGCAGTCTTAAGACTATCAAAGGCCTTAATGGCAGTAGGTGACCAATGGAGTGGATCATTCTCTTTACGGGTCATGTCTGTGATAGGTTTGACCAAGGAAGAAAAGTTTTTAATAAACTTTCTATAGTAATTGGTGAACCCCAAAAAATGTTGAATAGACTGAACACCAACTGGGCGAGGCCACTGCAGAACTGCAGACAACTTGTCAGGATCCATGGAGAACCCTGCAACAGAGATAACAAAATCACTTATAATAAATGTTTACTCTTTTGTGACACAAGTTACCTTCACTATTTATGTGATACCAGAGGATGACAGAAATTATTTTATCTATTCACTACACATCCTCACTATCACCAATGTTTTCAATGAAATCTACTAACGTGATTTCCTTTCCAAGTATATGGACCACATCTAATTATTGTCTATGTTCACAACTAGACACGTCTCAACACATCACCAGTCCATATCCACCTTTCACCACAACCTAAAGTTGGAATAACTACCCCAATTCACTCACATTTCCCTCACTTGACAATTTGGGCATCTATAATATATTGACTGCTCTTATCTTATATCACAACTCAACAAATACTAATCTATACATATATATTGGGATTATATAGCCACATCCAAAACAAAACATGTGTACCAAACACTCAACAACTTTAACATTACACACAATAAACTTTATGATAAAATTAGGGCCAAAATATATTAAATAACCTTAATATTAATGAAAATCAATATTATACATATAAAACAACTGCACAGATTTTACACAATAGAACATCATGATAACATAGGCTACAATTTATAATAATAAAACATTTGGATATTTTCATGAATTAATATCACATGTTTTAAGTTTTATTTCAGGCAATAACTGACATTGAAACAGTTAACAATATCAATATAAAATTTAAATTATGTATAACGTGGAATCTACTCCATTTAACCATCATGAATACATTCTATTACGGCAGAATTCACATTTGACCAAAACAGCACATGAGATGCGTATCAGCTACACACTGATACTTTTTCTCCACCTTCAACTATCTCAATCAACAATTATTAACTATCTGAGAATCTGTATAGAATATTTGAAAAACCCTATACATCGGATAATTTTCTTACTGTTAATTATGTCTATCAACACGTATTGCTATTCAACGATTGGCGCACATATCTATGATTGACAAACAAGCTATCCAATCAAAACTGAGATATAATTGGGACCGGGCTCTTCGTCCGTACTTATTCCCAAACATCTGTCGGCTCGCCGCCTTTGAGAAAGCCCTATACGGGCGAAACGCGTCAGGGGGTTATAGAGCTTAGGGGAGCTCTATTTATTTTTAACTAAACTTTAGATCTATAGACTTACCCAAGTGGCGAGATACTTATCTTGTTACTAACTTAGAAATCGAATCTGTGTCAGCATGCTCACGTAAACAACTTACTGCAGCAATCCTTTTCTGAGCAAGCAGTAATAACCGTATTGAGCCTGCTATTAGAATACACAGTGTGAATGTGGACCGCATTAAGTGGCAATAATAGTATTAATGTTGGAAATACTAACAATGACGGTTATCGTACCATGAGTAATAATTACACGAAAGCTGTTTTGCCTTTTTATTGTAATTCAGTATGAATGTGGATCGCATTTAGCGTTAACATCAGTAATAATATCAGCGTACATATACAAATAGCTGATCCAACTACACAATTGGCGCATGACATACATGAAATATTTCGAGTATAAGTTCACGGTTACTATCAACTGTATATCGTAGTTTCAAAACCGCAGCTAATAGCAGTTACTGCTGCGCAAATAGTAATAATTACAAGCAGTTTTGTTACCTTATTATACTGTGTGAATGTGAATCTTACTAAGTGTCAGCCTATAATTACAAACAGCTGATCTAGTTACCAAACTGACAAGAGATATATCAAGCAAAATCCAAAACAGCTTTACTATTACTACTCTAACTAAATCTAACAAATTATAGCTTATAATAATCATTGCTGTGTAAACAGCAATAAGTACAAGCAACACGCTATATTAATAAAAAAAGCATTATTGTGGACCACACCAAACGGCAATACGAAGTAAATCACAGATCATCAGAAAAATATTACCAACAAATATTGCGGTATAAGCAAATATACTTACAAGCAATTTTGTCAAATAAACACACAGTGTGAATTTGGACCGTAACTAGCGGCAATACTAACTTCAAATATCAGCATATGAACTTCAAGAGCTGATCGAGATATCTAACCAACACATGAGTGATATTTAATGAACTCTACCATTACTGACAGTGTCACATATTATACTGATATAGATTGTATAGCTATGTTTAAAGACTGAGTTATTATTTTACAAAAAACAGCTATCGTAACATCTACTCAAATAAAATTACAGTGGTTTGAAAACACATGAGTTCCATAACATGATCACAAAATACTTGGTCATTTAAAAAATAATTCCCTTTTTTTACATTTTGTAGGTCCACACATACGCTCAGTTCATGAGAGCGTGTATATTAATAACGAATAATCCAGTTGCCGAGTACAATATCAAATCCAGCTATAACAAGTGTATTTACTTCCAGCATCTGATATTTTACGATCACACCAGTGTACTTAATATTCTCCAATATATAGGGGGACATATACACTGTTGAAGGATAAACATACTAATATCCTATATAAGCTTTATGTTCATACTAGTAACTACATAGTAATCCTGCTTCAATATTCATATGAGCAGTGTCAAAGTGAAAACAAGTATTATAAAAAGCCGGCTATAAAACTTATACCAGTAATTTAGAAGATAGTGGATAGCAGACTACCACAGAAATCTTTAATATTTACTAGAATTGGATAATCGGTTATTCACAGCTTGTAATAATTACGTGAACACACAACTTTATTTGTCCTAGGGCAGAATACATAGTTCTCACATTCAAGCAAGGATATTGATCTTATGCTTCTACTTATTTAAACTTTAATCTGCACTAGGTAACTTAGGACAAACAGACACCACTTGTGTACTATCCTATAATCACCTTTAACACATCAAAGGCTTACTTCACATTGAGGATGGGGCCTATAGTTCTCTAGTAGTTTTTAACATTGAGTCCATTTTATTTTAAACAATAACTAATAAAAGTTATTTTTTAAATTTCCCAATTTCTCACGTCCTAGTCAGGGCATTGAGTGCTGGAGGTGCAGTCTTTTTAGGGGAAGTTTTCTCCTATCCTTGCTAATTACAATTTTTACTGCACAGCACCACTTTTCTGCTAAACTATTACCAAGACATGAACATATATTGTGTCAGCTAATTTAAATACAGAAAAGCTTGCCGCAGTGGTGCCACTGTATTTGTGTTTTGGTTAACATAACCTAGGAAGGTTACTTGAGTCTGATGGAACTCACATTTCTCGAGTTTACAAAACAGGCCGTTCTCATGTAGTCTCTGAAGAACCCGTGTAACATCAGAACGATGAGCCTCAAGTGTGGGTGAGTGTATGAGGATGTCGTCTAAATACACCACAACACACTGTTGCAACATATCTCGTAGGACATCATTAATAAATTCCTGGAAAACAGCAGGAGCATTACATAGGCCAAAGGGCATTACAAGATACTCATAATGCCCACTCCTGGTGTTAAATGCTGTTTTCCATTCGTGGCCCTCCTTGATCCTAACGAGATTGTACGCTCCTCTCAAATCAAGTTTAGAAAAGACCGTAGCTCCCTTGAGGCAGTTAAAGAGTTCCATAATGAGCGGAATAGGGTAAGCATTCTTAATGGCAAGACGATTAAGACCCCTATAATCGATGCATGGTCTTAACTCACCACCCTTTTTCTTCACAAAGAAGAAGCCGGCCCTTGCAGGAGAGCAGGATTTGTGGATGATCCCCCGCAACAGTGCATCGGCAACATACTCCTCCACAATTCTCCGCAACAGACAGAGGGTAAACCCGGCCCCGAGGAGGAATTGCTCCGGGTTGCAGGTCTATGGCACAATCGTAAGACCAGTGAGGAGGCAACGTACCGGCACGCACCTTGTCAAAAATATCTAGGAACTTTCGGTACTCCTCTGGAAATTGAGATACTGAAGACGTGCACAAGACTTTGACTGGTTTCCAAAGACAAGTGGAAATACATTGCGGAGAACACGACAAAATTTTGAACCTGCGCCAGTCAAGACTGGGATTGTGCTTTTGGAGCCAGGGATAACCCAGAACTACTGGAACATGCAGATAATTTATCACCTGGAACTGGAGGGTTTCAAAATGGAGAGCCCCAATAGCCATGGATAACGGAGCGGTTTCGTGAGTAACGAGTGCAGGCTAAAGGGGCCTGCCATCAATGGCCTCAATAGCAAGCGGAACGGACCTAGGCAAAACAGCAATGGAGTGCTTTGATACAAAAGCACTCTCAATGAAATAGCCCACAGCACCGGAGTCAACAAGAGCCTGGGTGACTATGGAGGAGTCCACCAGGAAAGGACAACCGTGACCAAAGGTTTCTCCTTTAACAGCTACAGGGACGAGGATAAACCACCCAAGGTCTGCCCCCGACAGGACCTTAGGTGTGAGCATTTTTCCAGCCGTGTAGGACAAGACTTCAAAAGGTGGCCCTGTAACCCACAATAGAGGCAGAGCCCCTGCCTCCTCCTAAAGACCCTCTCAGCTGCAGAGAGATGCGTGAATCCCAACTGCATCGGCTCAGCAGTACCTGGTGACTCGGGACTAGGAGGCATAGGAGGAGAGGGAGTGTGATATCCCTTTAAGACTTTCTGACTATCAGCACTTCCTCCTATTTAAGGAAGTGCTTCTCCATTACTCAGTGCCTGAAAATTAAAGTGGATTCTCTCATCCTGTGTTACTGCTCATTTCAAGCAGTTTATTTTTCCCTTTCAGGTCTAAAGTATTTTATATTTTTTGAAGGCTGATTGTAACTCAAAGTTTGCTGCACTTCTTTCCTGATTCCTTTTGGACCGTTACTTCTAATCATATTCCTACGCTTCCGGAACTCAATCACTCACAGCTGAAGCCGCACTCACACATGCTGCTACCGGACGCCGCTCTCTAATATTCTCCGGTTTAGTATTTACTCTGCTGCTAATACCGCTCTCCACGCTTCACCATCGTTTCTGGGGAAATCTGGTCTTATCACCACGCTGGTATTGGTATCGTATTGTATACAAAGTTTAAGGTTTACAAATATAACGCTAAGTGTCATTACTTACCTGAGCAGTATTTCACTGAATTAACCTCCTCCTTGCTGCTCAATATTGCGTGTGTGTTGGAACATTGTATATATATTTTAGAGTGTTTGTGTGAGTGCGTGAAACTAAAGGAAAGTTACTTGAACATTACTTTACTAAGATTTGAACTTTATCAACTCATTTCATATCCTGAATATAAAGGAATTTTTCTCATTTTTTCTTTGATCATAAACGAATCATTGTTTATATAATAGAAGCTTAATAAGCTTCTCACATAAGAATTACTATTATCATTCATAGAGGTATAATCCATACTTTTCATTTCAATTACTAAAAGTAAATGCTCACCTTGTGCATGCGAGTATATTAAGTTATATATACTTGCTGTTTACAAGAAAAGAGCTACATTTCCTTTATTTTATTTTTCTCTAAAGTTTGGTGAGACAAATTTATCACACATATCACAGAATTTTCAGGCCCTAAAAAGAAAGATTAAATGAGGCCACGATCTACTCGAAATTAGATCTAAAGGGCGCTTATAATCTTATTCGCATAAAGGAAGGGCACGAATGGAAAACCGCGTTCAGAACCCGCTATGGTCTTTTCCAGTATAACGTAATGCCCTTTGGTTTGAGCAATGCTCCCGCAACCTTCCAACATTTTATCAACGAGATTTTTCATGATCTAATGGATATCTGTGTCATCATATATCTAGATGATATTCTGATTTATTCGAAATCTCCCATAGAACATGAAAAACATGTTAGGTGGGTTCTTACTCGACTCAAGGAGCATAAGTTATATGCAAAGCTAGAAAAATTTGTTTTTCATGTCTCAAAAATAAAAATTTTGGGTTATATAATTACCCCAAACAAAATAGAAATGGATCCTGAAAAAGTATCCGCAATTAAAGACTGGCCTAAACCCACTACAGTAAAAGCATTACAGCGATTTATTGGTTTCGCAAATTATTACCGTAAATTTATAAAAAACTTCTCCTCAGTGATAAAACCATTAACACAATTAACTAGCATAAAACAGCGCTTTAAGTGGTCTGAACAAGCCCAGAAGACTTTTGATAGTCTTAAGGAAATGTTCACAACAGCTCCAATACTAACACTGCCTAAATTTGATCAACAGTTCCTGTTGGAAGTTGATGCATCTAATACAGGCATAGGGGCTGTTCTTTCCCAACAAAATAAGGAGACAGGTGAAGTTCATCCCATTGCGTTCTATTCAAGAACGTTGACTTGTGCTGAAGCTAACTATAGTGTTGGAGACAAAGAACTCCTTGCTATTAAGTGTTCTCTAGAACAATGGAGACACCTACTAGAAGGATCAGTAATTCCATTCCTTATTTATACTGATCATAAAAATTTAGAATACTTAAAAAAGAATAAGACTTTAACAGCAAGGCAAGCAAGGTGGTCACTCTTTCTAGATCGCTTTAACTTTCTAATAACTTATAAACCTGGGAGTCAAAACACAAAGGCAGATGCTCTTTCACGTATTTATGAGTTACTTCCACATGAACAACCTAACTTCACTATTCCTCCAGAAAAGATAATAGGTACTTTAACACCCTTAGAAGAAGAGATTTACAGCGCTCTAAAACATGATTCAATACCATTACAAAATTGTTCCAAAGATCCTACTACAGGTCTTTTTTATCATGAAGAAAAGTTATACATACCTGAGAAAATAAGATCTTCCATTCTCACACATACCCATGATGACACCATATCTGGTCACCCAGGGATACAGAAAACCATTGAACTTACCCGTCGTAAGTTTTGGTGGCCAGGGATGAATAAATACATTTATGATTATGTCTCTAGGTGTGAGAATTGTGCTAGAAATAAAATTGAACATAAAAAACCCATAGGGTTACTTAGACCTCTGCCCATTCCAGATAAACCATGGAGTACTATTGCCATGGATTTTATAGTGGAGTTACCTGCATCACAACAATATAACACTATCATGGTAGTAGTCGACCATTTAACAAGACTGGCTCATTTTATTCCACTTAAGGGATTACCAACTGCCATGACTACAGCTAAAGTATTTCTTGATCAGGTTGTAAGACTACATGGTTTACCCTCTAATATTATTACTGACAGGGGTACCCAATTCACCTCTTCGTTCTGGAGATCTTTGTGTAAATTACTGAAAATTGATCATCGCTACACTACTGCTTTTCATCCTCAGACAAATGGGTTGACAGAAAGACTCAACCAGACTATTGAACACTTTTTACGTTGTTATATTTCACATTTACAAGATGACTGGCTAATTTACCTTCCTATGGCTGAATTTACTCATAATAATTCATTCTGTTCCTCAACCAAAACATCCCCCTTCTTCGCAACTTATGGGTACCATCCTAATACTATAACCTTGTCCCACAAAACAGTGAATTCCCCTTCAGCTTTAGATTTTTCTTCCAAGCTTCAAGATCGATTAAGAGTATTGAAAAAACATCTAGCCGAAGCTAAGGAATACCAAAAGAAATACTATGATCGGAAACATTCAATTGGACCTGAATATAAAATAGGTGACCTAGTATTACTCTCTACTAAAAACCTCAAACTTCAGGTCCCTAGCAAGAAATTGGCTAACCAATTTCTGGGACCTTACCCTGTGGAGCAGGTAATAAATCCCAATGTGGTCAAGCTCACGTTACCCAAGGACTACAAGTTTCATCCCACCTTCCATATTTCATTACTAAAACCTTTTGATTCAATGACACGTACGACAGTTGATCTTCCACCTCCTATCTCAGTGGATCTTCCAGAGGAATTTGAAGTTGAATCTATATTGGATTCTAGGATTCGACGACAAAGATTGGAATATCTCATCAGATGGAAGGGTTATGGTCCAGAGGATGATTCCTGGCATCTTCATTCGGAAGTTCATGCCCCTCGTCTGGTGAAGTCATTCCATCATCGTTACCCCCTTAAACCTGGTCTGGAATCCCCAGGGGTGATTCCCTGAGAAGGGGGGGATGTGATATCCCTTTAAGACTTTCTGACTATCAGCACTTCCTCCTATTTAAGGAAGTGCTTCTCCATTACTCAGTGCCTGAAAATTAAAGTGGATTCTCTCATCCTGTGTTACTGCTCATTTCAAGCAGTTTATTTTTCCCTTTCAGGCCTAAAGTATTTTATATTTTTTGAAGGCTGATTGTAACTCAAAGTTTGCTGCACTTCTTTCCTGATTCCTTTTGGACCGTTACTTCTAATCATATTCCTACGCTTCCGGAACTCAATCACTCACAGCTGAAGCCGCACTCACACATGCTGCTACCGGACGCCGCTCTCTAATATTCTCTGGTTTAGTATTTACTCTGCTGCTAATACCGCTCTCCACGCTTCACCATCGTTTCTGGGGAAATCTGGTCTTATCACCACGCTGGTATTGGTATCGTATTGTATACAAAGTTTAAGGTTTACAAATATAACGCTAAGTGTCATTACTTACCTGAGCAGTATTTCACTGAATTAACCTCCTCCTTGCTGCTCAATATTGCGTGTGTGTTGGAACATTGTATATATATTTTAGAGTGTTTGTGTGAGTGCGTGAAACTAAAGGAAAGTTACTTGAACATTACTTTACTAAGATTTGAACTTTATCAACTCATTTCATATCCTGAATATAAAGGAATTTTTCTCATTTTTTCTTTGATCATAAACGAATCATTGTTTATATAATAGAAGCTTAATAAGCTTCTCACATAAGAATTACTATTATCATTCATAGAGGTATAATCCATACTTTTCATTTCAATTACTAAAAGTAAATGCTCACCTTGTGCATGCGAGTATATTAAGTTATATATACTTGCTGTTTACAAGAAAAGAGCTACATTTCCTTTATTTTATTTTTCTCTAAAGTTTGGTGAGACAAATTTATCACACATATCACAGGGAGGCATGGGTGGGAACGAACACGTAGGAGACAGAACAGGAGTAGGAGGCAACAGGAGGCTTCTGCAAGCGCTCCTTGAAAGAAAGCCTCTCTCTGAGTCTGATGTCAATTAGGATAAAAAAAGACACCAATGCCTCAAGATCCTCTGGTAAATCTCTGGCAGCAACTTTGTCTTTAATCGCATCAGAGAGCCCATGAAAGAAGGCAGCAACAGGGGCTTCATTGTCCCAACCTACCTCTGCGGCATACTGAGCAACAGATCTTGTACCTTGCTGAATGGACATGAGTCGTTTAGCAGCAGAGGAGGAGCGAGCCGGAACATCAAATACCCTTCAAAAGGAGGCCACAAATTCAGGGTAATTTGAAATCACAGGTTTATTAGTCTCCCACAAGGAATTTGCCGAGGCAAGAACTGTGTCAGAGAGTAACGAGATGAGAAATATCACCTTAGCTCTGTCAGAGGGAAACGCCTGAGGTAACATCTCAAAGTAAATGCCCACCTGGTTCAAAAACCCAATGTAATGAATAGGATCACCTCCATATCGCTGAGGTAGAGGTGCAGAACCGGACATGCTCCTGGTAGGACTAGGTGCAGCAGCGGAAACAGGAGCAGCCATAACTTGCGGTACACTTTGGTCCAAATGTGCAGTCCGAGTCAGCAGGGTTTGCAGGGCTAGTGCAAATTGATCCAAGCGGTGATCCTGTTCATCCATCCTGGAAATGATGGTAGGTAAAGGTGGATTATTAGCACCATCAGGATTCATGGCCCTTGTGTAATGTCAGGTTGCCAAGAATCAGACGACTGACTGAGACGAGAAGTGCAAAAATAATCACACCTTTATTAATAGCAAAAAATAATAAAAAGTCCACAAGTCAAATAACAAGCCAGGAGTCAAAACCAGAGCTGGTAGTCAGACGAGCCGAGTCAGGAGCCAAAGCGAGTAGTCAGACGAGCCGGAATCAGGAACAAGGAGAACAGAAGAGTCAGGAACAAGCCAGGGACCAGGGGGGACATCAGACAGCCAGGTAATACACAGGAACTGGAACTGGAACTCTCACAAACAGGTCTGAGACAATGCAAGGGCAAAGCATACTGAACAGAGGCTCTTTAAATAATAAGTGATGACATCACAATTCTGAGACTGCAACCTGTCTCACATGGATATATAGTCAATAGGAACAGCACATTATAGGATACTAGAATACTAAAATCAGGTAATCACCTTGAGTTTGATCTCTACACAAAGGAAACTGACAAGAATAGCCTCCTTAGGTATAATAGCTTTCATTCCAGGTCATTGGTAAATTCATTACCCAAGAGCCAACTTCTCAGGGTAAAAAAGATTGTTGGAAACAAAGACAGACAAACAATTAGGCTTAAAAAAATGACAAAAATATTGTAGATAGGGGTTATCCTCCAAAACTATTGGAAAGCACTATAGATGAACTAGAAGGGACAAAAAATAGGGCATCCAGTGATAAGAACAACAGGATGATTTTTGTGAGCTAGTATAACCCCTTAAGTGATAAAGTGGCAGGCCTTATTCGTAAAAATTGGCATGTACTTAAGGAGTGTAATATTGGTATTAAAAAGTTTGAGGAACCACCTCTTATGGCCCATAAAAGGGTAAAGAACCTGAGGGATCATTTAATACGTACTGATATTGGGGCAAGTAAAGAATCTAAACAAACATTTCTAGGCAGTAAGAGGATGGGGACATTCCCATGCCTTAACTGTATGAGTTACCACTCCATAATTAGGGGGGCTAAATTAATATTAGGTTTTTTTACTTGTGAGACTACATATGTGGTCTACCTTATTAAATGTCCCTGTTCTTTGGTTTATATAGGAGAAACGACCCGTAGGGCTAGGGACCGCATGAGCCAACATCGCTCCAATATCAGGTGCAGGAACCTTGAAGCCCCTCTATCTAGCCATTTTCTTCAGAAAGGTCATAATATAAGTCAGCTGAGATAGCAAATAATAGATCACATTAAGCCTAATAGGACTGGTATGGATAGGGAGCACCTCCTTAAACAAAAAGAAATGTGGTGGATCCACAGATTGGAGACACTCATACCTAGGGGTTTAAATAGAGAGTATGACCTGTCCTGTTATTTTTGAGAAATATGTCTGATAAAAATATATATCTGGTAATAATAAGGTACTTAGCAGCATTTTTGTAGTTTAAATTTTAGAATTTACTTTAACCTAATATAATAACATTAGATTTATGTTATAGTTTAAGATGAAAACAATTAATAGTTGTTAGGTTTTAGTAGTGTTAAATAGTTTAATGGATGTAGTACATGTAAGTTGACACTAGAGGAGTCATTTCCACAATTGTGGATGTGACAGCGCCAAAATAAATGTATTTAAAGAGCAATTTGGTTATTGTTAAAATACAAAGCATGAATAAGGGGCTGTGACCCCGAAACGTTGCTTGTTTAATGTGAATAAATTTTTTTCCAAGAAATACATTGAGTGCTGAGGACCATTTTTGTGTATTGATGTCTCACATGGATGATGTACACCAGTCTGGCCATAAAAGGGCGTGCAGGAAATGAGCAGCATCACACACTATGCACCAGAGTCAGCAAGAGAGGTGAGTAAAATGGCTGCCAGCAGCAAATGGCAAACAAAGCAAGGAAAAAACCCTGATAACCTGTTCTATCTATTGCTGATGTTGCTGCTGCTTCTACTTTTTGGTTGGACAGTTTAGCACAGCAGTTGTCTTCAGAATCTGAATGATCTAACATTATTCTTTTACTTCAACATGCAAATCATTTTATTTTTGATGCTATATTTGATGTTAGGAAGATCAATGTCAAATCCATGTCTTTAGCCATTCAAACTAGAAGAGCTTTATAGCTTAAATTTTGGAATGCTGACATGGTGTATAAAACTAGATTATCTCTTTTTTTCAAGGTAAAGATCTTTTGGTTCACAATTGGATTCTATTATCTCCACTGTTACTGGGGGTAAGGGAGTTTATCTGCCTCAAGACAAGAAATCTAAGGGTAAATTTAAAGCTACCAATCGTTTTTGTTCCTTTGGTCAGAATAGAGAACAGAAAAGCACTCCTTCCCCTAAGGCCTCTGGCTCTAATTGGAGACCATCTCCGAATTGGAACATATTCAAGCCTTATAAGAAACCAAATCCTGCCCCTAAACCTACATGAAGGTGCGACCCTTAAGACAGTTCTTCTGGTAGGGGGCAGACTAAGGCTATTTCAATCCAATTTTGGATCTGAAAACTTTAAATTGTTTTGTAAGAGTCCCAATTTTCGAGATGGTGACTATAAGGACTATTCTGGCTTTTGTTCAGCAAGGTCACTTCATGTCCACAATAGACTTACAGGATGCTTACCTTCACAATTCAATTCATCCAGATCACTATAGTTTTCTTAGATTTTCTTTTCTAAACAAGCATTACTAATTTGTCGCTCTTCTGTTTGGCCTTGCAACAGCAAAAAGAATATTCTTAATAGTTGTAGGTGCCCTTCTATCTGTAATCAGAGAGCAGGGTATTGCAGTGTTTCCTTATTTGGACGATATATTGGTACTAATTCAATCTTTTCATTTAGAGAATCTCACACAAAACAATTTCTGTTGTTTCTTTAAATACATGTTTGGAGGATCAATTTACTAAAGGGTTTCTTGATTTCTGTCAGGGTGCTAGGAATCAGACTGAGACGAGAAGTGCAAAAATAATCACACCTTTATTAATAGCAAAAAATAATAAAAAGTCCACAAGTCAAATAACAAGCCAGGAGTCAAAACCAGAGCTGGTAGTCAGACGAGCCGAGTCAGGAGCCAAAGCGAATAGTCAGACGAGCCAGAATCAGGAACAAGGAAAACAGCAGAGTCGGGAACAAGCCAGGGATCAGGAACCAGGAGGGACGTCAGGCAGCCAGGTAATACACAGGAACTCTCACAAACAGGTCTGAGACAACGCAAAGGCAAAGCATACTGAACAGAGACCCTTTAAATAAGTGATGACATCACAATGCTGAGACTGCATCCTGTCTCACATGGATGATGCACATCAGTCTGGCCATAAAAGAAAGTGTAGGAAATGAGCAGCATCCCCCACAATGCACCATAGTCAGGAAGAGAGGTGAGTAAAACGGCTGCCAGCAGCACATGGCAAACTACAGGGAAAAAACCCTGACAATTTCTCAGACAAAAGTAACCTTTTTAGGTTTCCAGATAGATTCAGTGTCCTTGACTCTATTTTCTTACAGAACAGAGACTTTTGAGATTGATTTCCGCTTGTCTAAACCTTCAGTCTCTGTCATTCCCTTTAGTGGCTATGTGCATGGAAGTTTTAGGTCTCATGATTGCAGCCTTGAATGCAATCCTTTTTGCTCATTTTAATATGAGAGCTCTACAGCTTTGCATGTTGCACCAATGGTGCAGGGATTATACTCAGAAATCACAACTGATATACTTGAATCCCAACACTCAACTCTCTCTGACTTGGTGGTTAAACCATCACCTTAATGTTCAAGGGGCCTCCTTTGTTCATCCTACCTGGTCTGTGATCACAACTGATGCAAGTCTCACACATTGGGGAGCTGTTTTGGGGTCTCTGACAGCACAAGTAGTTTAGAATCCTTGAGAGGCGAGGTTATCAATCAATATTAGAACTCTGTGCTATTTTCAGAGCTCTTCAGGCTTGGCCTCTATTAAAGAGAAAACCGTATATTTGGTTTCAAACAGACAATGTCACAACAGTGCCATATTTCAATCATCAAGGAGGGACTAGCAGTCTCTTAGCAATGAAATAAGTGCCTCTAATACTTTCTTGGTCTGAATCCAACTCTTGTCTAAATCACTGTGATTCATATACCAGGTGTAGAAAATTTGGAAGTGGATTATCTCAGCCATCAGATTCTACATCCGGGGAGTGGTCTCTCCTTCCAGATGTGTTTTATCAGATTGTCCAGATGTGGGATCTTCCAGACATAGATCGGATGGCCTCTCGTCTAAACAAGAAACTTCCCAGAAACCTCTCCAGCTCCAGGGATCCTCATGCGGAATTGTTGAATGCTCTAGCAGTTCCATGGTTTTACTAACCTGTTTACTTTTTTTACCTCTGGGAGTGATCTCCAAGATCATAATGGAACAATCTTATGTGTTTCTGATAGCACCAGAATGGCCTGACAGGTTGTGGTATGTGGACCTTGTCCAAATGTCCAGTTGCCAACCTTGGTCACTTTCTCTAAGACCAGCCCTTCTGTCTCAAGGCCTGCTATTCTATCCGGATCTCAAATTTTTAAATTTGAAGGCATGGAAATTGAATGCTTAGTCCTTAGTCATAGAGGTTTCTCTGACTCTGTGATTAACACTATGATACAGGCTCGTTAGCCTGTTTCAAGGAAAATATATCACAAGGTTTGGAAAACCCATATTTCTTTCTAATGACATGGTGAGTCCATCAGGCCCATTTATCAAAGGGCTTGCGGACCTGATCCGACACTGCGGATCAGGTCCGCAAGACCTCGCTAAATGCGGAGAACAATACGCTCTCCGCATTTAACATTGCACCAGCAGCTCACAAGAGCTGCTGGTGCAACGCCGCCCCCTGCTGACTCGCGGCCAATCGGCCGCCAGCAGGGAGGTGTCAATCAACCCGATCGTATTTGATCGGGTTGATTTCCGGCGATTTCTGTCCGCCTGCTCAGAGCAGGCGGACAGGGTTATGGAGCAGCAGTCTTTAGACCGCTGCTTCATAACTTGTGTTTCTGGCGAGTCTGAAGACTCGCCAGAAACACGGCCCTTCAAGCTCCATACGGAGCTTGATAAATGGGCCTGCTAGGATCATCTTAATTACTGTTGGGAATATCACTCCTAACCAACAGGAGGAGGCAAAGAGCACCACAGCAAAAGCTGTTAAATACTACTCCCCCTACCCACAATCCCCAGTCATTCTCTTTGCTTGTATCAGTTGCAAGGCAGGGTAAAGTTAGGCGTCTGATTCTTCAACCAAGAGTTTATTTTTTAAGCAGAGCAAGTTTACTCTGGTTTTCTTTAGGGTTTAGCCGTAGTCCATGTCAGTCTCTTCAGTAGAGCAAGCAGTGGCTTTTAATCATTTGGGACCTTGTGGGGTATAATCTCCACTGGGCCTCCCAAGTAATTTCATGCTGCTTTTGGTTGAAAGTTTGAGTTGGTTTACTCAGTTTTTTCTTTTTTCCACAGGTCCATGTGAGGTAGGAAGCCCCTCTCATACCAAGTGAGCTGTCCTGTGCCGGACAGATTTTTGAGGTAAGTGCCTATTTCTTTCCCTGTTTTGATATAGAAGAATTTGGCACTTTGACAGTTAATTCTGTCTAAATATACAATCAGCCTTCTAGATTAACGGTTTATTGTATGGCAATTTTGCAGGCACTGGGGATGTTTGGCTCAGTTTATTATGTTTATACTTTGGTGTACATGTTTATTGTTTGTGTATTAATGGCTACCGGGAGGTTTGTTAGGCCACACCCACAATAGACGGACTTATCTGAGATAGCAAGGGTGTTTTTGGTGCCCTTTTAGCTGTTTCCTGTTGTTCCTGGATATTGCAGCTCTGTTGCATAGCTCCTCAGAGGTGGTTCAGAGTTCTCTCTGGTGCAGCTGTATGGGGGTCCGGATCATTTTCTGACTTTGTTTCCGGCAGCAAGGAGGTCAGGTAGGCATCTCAGCAGAGCTTGCTGAGGTGTGGAGGTTGCCTGTTGTTTTTTTGTGGGGCTGTTGCTCTGTTTATATTTGTTTCTGTCTGAATTTCAGGAACTAAAACGTTTGTGTCTCTTTTTGCATTAATTTTGTGAAAAATTGTTGCTGCAAGATTTATTGTGCAGTTTATTTAAGGATTTTCTAGTTTTAAGAAAAAAAAAGTCTGTTTAAAATTTAAAGGGACAGTAATGTTTTTATGTTTCATTAAAATTCTGATTTAAACTTAGATTTTTTTATTAATAAAGGTTTTTTCCTTTGGAATAAGATGGACCAATAGGCCCTGCAAGCTGTTGCTTGTTCTCTATGTTTAAATACTAATGTTGAGCCTCCTATCCCTTTTTGTTTCTCTTGTATTGAGAGAACATTACATTACAAGGATAGACTTTTTGATTCTGAGCCTTCATTGTCTAGGGCGGATATTGTTCAGGAGTCTCCTGTTTAGGCTAATCCACAGCTTTCTCCTCATACATCCCAATCTTCTGCAGTGCCCTGTGTTTCGTCTCAGGTTGGTTTTTCCTTGCAGTATATGGCTACCCATATATCCTTGGCAGTATCTGAGGCTTTGTCTGCTTTTCCTATGTTACAGGGGAAGCGCAAGAGGAAGTATAAGGTTTCTGATTCTGTTGCAATTGTGTCTAGTGTTTCTTCTCATAAGTCTGAGGAGGAAGATACTTCAGTAGCATATGAGGGTGAGATTTCGGATTCTGATAGTGTAAATCCTTCTGCTGAACCTGAGGTTGTTTCCTTTAGGTTTAAGCTAGAGCACCTCTGTTTGTTACTTAAGGAGGTTTTGGCTACCTTGGATGACTCTGAGGCGTCAGTCATAGTTATTCCTAAGAAATCTAGTAAACTTAATACGTTTTTTGATGTCCCTTCCACTGAAGTTTTTTCTATACCAGATTGTGTTTCAGATATTATTGCACGAGAATGGGAGAAGCCTGGGATTCCTTTTTCCTCTTCTCCAATTTTTAGGAAGATGTTTCCTTTTGCGGATTCTATTAAGGAATCTTGGCAGATAGTTTCTAAGGTGGAGGGAGCAGTTTCCACTCTGACCAAGAGGACCACTATTCCTTTTGAGGACAGCTGTTCCTTTAAAGATCCTATGGATAAGAAGTTGGAAGCTTTGCTTAAAAATATTTATGTTCACCAGGGGTATCAATGGCAACCAGCTGCATGTATTGCTATGGTTACTAGTGTGGCGGCATATTGGTTTGATGCATTGTCTGATTCTATTCAGCAAGATACTCCTCTTGAAGAAATTCAAGATAGAATCAAGGCTTTGAAGTTGGCTAATTCCTTTATTGCAGATGCTTCTCTACAGGTCATTAAGTTGGGAGCTAAAATTTCTGGTTTTGCCATTTTAGCTTGCAGAGCTCTGCTTATGTGTCCTCTAAGTCTAAGCTTTTGTCTATTCCTTACAAGGGTAAGATCTTGTTTGGGCCAGGCTTGGCTGAGATTATTTCTGATATTATGGGAGGGAAGGGGCATTCTCTTCCTCAGGATAAAAGAAATAAACGGAAGGGTCAGCAGAGTAATTTTTGTTCCTTTCATAACTTCTCTTCGTAACTGTTCTTCTTCCTCCAAGCAGGAATAGTCCAAGCCATCTTGGAAGTCAATTCAGTCTTGGAATAAGGGGAAGCAGTCCAGGAAGCCTATTGCTGACTCAAAATCAGCATGAAGAGGCTGCCCCCAATCTGGGAATGGATCTTGTGGGGAGCAGACTCTCTTTCTTTGCTCAAGTTTGAGTTGGAGATGTTCAGGATCCCTGGGTGGTAGATAATGTGTCCCAAGGTTACAAACTGGAGTTCAAGAATTTCCCTCCCAGAGGCAGGTTTCTTCTCTCCAGGTTATCTGTAAACCAGATAAAAGAGAGGCATTGTTATGTTGTGTTCAGAATCTTTCCGACATGGGAGTGATAGTTCCTGTTCCGGTTCAGGAACAGGGTCTGTGTTTTTATTCCAATCTCTTTGTCGTTCCCAAAAAGGAGGGAACTTTCAGACCTATTTTAGATCTCAAGAGTGTAAACAAGTTTCTCAGGGTTCCGACTTTCAAGATGGAAACTATTCGTTCCATTGTTCCTTTGGTTCAGGTAGGTTAGTTCATGACCACAGTGGATCTAAAGTATGCGTATCTGCATATTCCCATTCACAGAGATCACAGGTTCCTAAGATTTGCATTTCTAGACAAACTTTTTCAGTTTGTAGCTCTTCCTTTTGGTCTGGCAACAGCTGCCAGAATTTTTTCAAAGGTCCTGGGAGCATTGTTGGTGGTGCTTCGATTGAGGGGTGTTGCAGTGGCTCCTTATCTGGACGACATTCTAGTTCAGGCTCCATCTTTTCACCTAGCAAACTCCCACACGGAGTTGTTGTCTTTTCTGCGCTCCCACAGTTGGAAGGTGAATTTAGGAAAAAGTTCCTTACATCAATCATCAGGGAGGAAGTCGGAGTTCATTGGCCATGACAGAAGTAACCAAGATTATTCAGTGGGCGGAGATTCACAACTGTCGTCTGTCTGCTATCCATATTCCAGGGGTGGACAATTGGGAAGCAGATTTTCTGAGCAGACAGACTTTTCATCCGGGGGAGTGTGAACTTCATCCAGAGGTATTTTCCAGCTTGATTCTCAGTTGGGGCATCCATAGTTGGATCTCATAGCATCTCATCAAATGCCAAGCTCCTGAGGTATGGGTCGAGGTCAAAGGATCCTCAGGCTGTTCTGATAGATGCTCTGGCAGTTCCTTGGACTTTCAGTCTGGCATATGTGTTCCCTCAGTTTGCTCTTTTTCTTCGGGTCAAACAAGAAAGGGTATCGATGATTCTCATTGCTCCGGCGTGGCCTCATAGAATCTGGTTTGCAGATCTGGTGGAGATGTCTTCCCTTCCACCTTGGCGTCTTCCATTAAGGAAGGACCTGCTTCTGCAGGGTCCCTTCCTTCATCCAAATCTTGTTTCTCTGAAGTTGACTGCTTGGAGATTGAATGCTTGATTTTTTCTTAGTGTTTTTTCTGAGTCAGTCATTGAGACTATGATTCAGGCTCGTAAGCCTGTGACTAGGAAGATTTATTATAAGATTTGGCGTACATATTTGTATTGGTGTGAATCCAAAGGCTACTCGTGGAGTAGAGTTCGGATTCCTAGGATTTTGTCTTTTCTTCAGGAGGGTTTGGAGAAAGGTTTATCTGCTAGTACCCTAAAGGGTCAAATTTCTGCATTATCTATTTTATTGCACAAGCGCCTGGTGGATGTGCGGATGTGCCAGATGTTCATTCTTTTTGTCAGGCCTTGGTTAGAATTTGTCCTGTGTTTAAGTCTACTACTCCACCTTGGAGTCTTAATTTGGTTCTTAGAGTCCTTCAACAGGCTCCGTTTGGACCTATGCATTCTTTGGATATTAAGATGTTATCTTGGAAGGTTTTGTTCTGGTGGCTATTTCTTCGGCTCGAAGAGTTTCGGAGCCTTCAGCCTTACAGTATGAATCGCCTTTTCTTATTTTTCACTCTGATAAGGTAGTTCTGCGTACTGCCTTGGGTTTTCTTCCCAAGGTTGTTTCCGATAATAATTTTAATCAAGAGATTGTTGTTCCTTCTTTATGTCCTAATCCTTCTTCTCATAAGGAGCGTTTGTTGCACAACCTGGATGTGGTTCATGCATTGAAATATTATTTGCAAGCGACTAAGAATTTTTGCCAGTCTTCTTCTTTATTTGTTGTCTTTTCTGGGAAGCGTAAGGGTAAGAAAGCTATGGCTACTTCCCTTTCTTTTTGGTTGAGCAGTGTTATTCGCTTGGCATATGAGACTGCTGGTCAGCAGCCTCCTGAGAGAATCACGGCTCATTCCACAAGGGCTGTTTCATCTTCTTGAACTTTCAAAAATGGAGCTTCTGTAGATCAGCTTTGCAAGGCTGCGACTTGGTTATCTTTGCATACTTTTTCTAAATTTTACAAATTTGATACTTTTGCTTCAGCAGAGGCTTCTTTTAGGAGAAGGGTTCTTCAAGCAGTGGTGCCTTTTGTTTAGGTTAAGTGTCTTGTCCCTCCCTTATCGTACATGTCCTTTAGCTTGGGTATTGGTTCCCAACAGTAATTAAGATGATCCGTGGACTCACCGTGTCATTAGAAAGAAAACATAATTTATTCTTACCTGATAAATTTATTTATTTCTTGATACAGTGAGTCCACGGCCGGCCCTGTTTTTCAGGCACCTCTGCACCTTTCTACTTTCCTTTGGTCGAATGACTGGGGATTGTGGGTAGGGGAAGTGGTATTTAACAGCTTTTGCTGTGGTGCTCTTTGCCTCCTCCTGCTGGTCAGGAGTGATATTCCCAACATTAATTAAGATGATCTGTGGACTCATCGTGACAAGAAATAAATACATTTATCAGGTAAGAATAAATTATGTTTTCATGGTGTTCCACTCATGATTATTTTTGCCATTCTTTTAGAATTCCTAGGATTCTACAGTTTCTTCAGGATGGTTTGGATAAAGGTTTGTCAATACTTTGAAAGGACAAATCTCTGCTCTTTCTGTTTAATTTCAAAGAATGATTGCTAAGCTTCCTGATGTTCACTGTTTCATACTGACTTGTATCAAACCTGTTATTAAATCTCTCTCTCCTCCTTGGAGTCTAAATTTGATATAAAAGACTTTAATGCATATGCTCAAAAGGAGGAGCCTGCAAACTACTCTTTTGGAAAGTGTTATTAATCTTGGCTATCTCTTCTGCTAGAAGAGTTTCTGAATTGCTCTCTCTTACGAGTCTCCTTATCTGATTTTCCATCAAGATAAAGCTGTTTTGCAGACTTTGTTTGCATTTTTGCCTAAAGTTGTGAATTCTAACAACATCTATAGAGAAATTAGTGTTCCTTCCTTGTGTCCTAAGTCTTAGAATACTCTTGAAAGGTCTTTACATTCTGTGGATGAGGTAAGAGCTTTGAAATATTATGTTGAGGCTACTAAAGATTTCAAAGACTTCTAGTCTATTTGTTATTTTTTGTGGTTCCAGAAAAGGTCAGAAAGCCTCTGCCATTTCTATGGCATATCCGCCTCAGAGAATTACAGCTCATTCTAAAAGATCAGTTGCCACATCTTGGGCTTTCAAGATTGAAGCTTCAGTTGATCAAATCTGCAAAGCAGCAACTTGGTCTTTGTTGCATACATTTCCTAAATTTTACCATTTTCATGTTTTTGCTTATTCGGTAGCAGCCTTTGGTAGAAAGGTTCTTCAGGCAGCTGTGTCAGTTTTTGGATTTAATTTCTCAGCGGAAATACCCCTCACTCTCTAGTGACTTGTGGACTTCCACATCTTGGGTATTATATCCCATACGTCACTAGCTCATGGATACTTGCCACCTATATGAAAGAAAACATAATTTATGTAAGAACTTATATGATAAATTCAATGATGGCAAGAGTCAATGAGACCCATGGCTGCTGCTTAAACTTTCTGGTTATCCGGTCTTTAAGAACAGTGTTTTGGTGACCATTTCAGTGAAAATCTTTTGGGTTTACTTAAAATGCAAATTCTTTTATTTGCCATGCTGTATTTAATCATGTGTTTGGCAGTCCTTGCTAGGAGGGCCCTATGGCTTTAATCATGGTCTGCTGAGATGGTGTCAAAATCCAGATTATTATATTTATTTTTAAGGAAAGATACTGTTTGGGTCTGATTTAGATTCTACAATATCTACTGTTACTGGAGGTAAAGGGGCTTTTTCTTCCTCAGGACGAAACGTCTAGAGAGAAATCTAAAGCTTCTAATTGTTTAAATCCTTTCATCTGAATAGGGAAAAAACTGTTGACTCCTCTGCTCAGAAGTAAGGCACCTCTGGCTCAGTCTGAAGACCTAGCGCTAACTGGAACAAGTCAGAGCTGGGGAAGAAATCTATCCCTTCTACTAAAACTGCATAAAGGTGCGGCCCCCGACCCAGGGATTCTGGTAGGTGGCAGGCTAAGCATCTTTCTGGAGGTTTGGTCTCAGTCTGTTACAGTTCCCTGGGCCCTTAATATCGTTGCACCTTTGCTCTGGTTCAGATATCCTCACAATGTGACCTGTTAGGGAGGTCTGATAACAGGTTTGAAAACAAGTGGTCTATATTGAGGCTGGGTTTCCCTAAGAGTACACTGTTGGTCAGAGGGATGTATTTGAGGTATGGTTTATGATTCTTTGTTTCACCTCATGGGAAATTTTTCATAAACCATCTATAATCGGTTGCAGGGACTTTTGCCTCCCTTTATGGATCTACAATATTCTCCTGTTCCATAACCTCTGCGGTTTTGCTGTCTGCTACTTGATTGCTAGTGGATCAATGTCTATTGGTATCTTTTTATTTAAAATTTAGATACTCATAAAGCTATATTATGGGCACTTGTTTTAACAATCCTTTTCACTACTCCCTTGCTGTTTGCACGCATCTGCTTCTTTTGGCATGCTTAGTTTGTCGCACGTAGGGTTTATGCTTATCAGCTAGTGTACGTCCCTTTAATCGGCTATAGTTTTTCTGCGCAACAGGTTTTGCCTGTCGGGTTAGCACATGTTCCTTCAGTCTTCCTATAGTTTACCCACACATTGGTTTACACTTGTCTGGTTAGTGCATGTTCCTTCAGTCTTCCTATAGTTTACCCACTCATTGGTTTACACTTGTCAGGTTAGCGCATGTTCCTTCAGTCTTCCTATAGTTTACCCACGCATTGGTTTACACTTGTCAGGTTAGTACATGTTCCTTCAGTCTTTCTATAGTTTACCCACACATTGGTTTACACTTGTCAGGTTAGCGCATGTTCCTTCAGTCTTTCTATAGTTTACCCACGCATTGGTTTACACTTGTCAGGTTACCGCATGTTCCTTCAGTCTGCCTATAGTTTACCCACTCATTGGTTTACACTTGTCAGGTTAGCGCATGTTCCTTCAGTCTTCCTATAGTTTACCCACTCATTGGTTTACACTTGTCAGGTTAGCGCATGTTCCTTTAGTCTTCCTATAGTTTACCCACGCATTGGTTTACACTTGTCAGGTTAGCGCATGTTCCTTCAGTCTTCCTATAGTTTACCCACGCATTGGTTTACACTTGTCAGGTTAGCGCATGTTCCTTCAGTCTTCCTATAGTTTACCCACGCATTGGTTTACACTTGTCAGGTTAGCGCATGTTCCTTCAGTCTTCCTATAGTTTACCCACGCATTGGTTTACACTTGTCAGGTTAGTGCATGTTCCTTCAGTCTTCCTATAGTTACCCACACATTGTTTTACACTTGTCAGGTTAGTGCATGTTCCTTCAGTCTTCCTATAGTCACCCACTCATTGGTTTACACTTGTCAGGTTAGCGCACGTTCCTTCAGTCTTTCTATAGTTTACCCACACATTGGTTTACACTTGTCAGGTTAGTGCATGTTCCTTCAGTCTTCCTATAGTTTACCCATGCATTGGTTTACACTTGTCAGGTTAGCGCATGTTCCTTCAGTCTTCCTATAGTTTACTCACGCATTGGTTTACACTTGTCAGGTTAGCGCATGTTCCTTCAGTCTTCCTATAGTTTACCCACGCATTGGTTTACACTTGTCAGGTTAGCGCATGTTCCTTCAGTCTTCCTATAGCTTACCCACGCATTGGTTTACACTTGTCAGGTTAGCGCATGTTCCTTCAGTCTTCCTATAGCTTACCCACGCATTGGTTTACACTTGTCAGGTTAGTGCATGTTCCTTCAGTCTTCCTATAGCTTACCCACGCATTGGTTTACACTTGTCAGGTTAGTGCATGTTCCTTCAGTCTTCCTATAGTTTACCCACTCATTGGTTTACACTTGTCAGGTTAGCGCATGTTCCTTCAGTCTTCGTATAGTTTACCCACACATTGGTTTACACTTGTCAGGTTAGTGCATGTTCCTTCAGTCTTCCTATAGTTTACCCACGCATTGGTTTACACTTGTCAGGTTAGTGCATGTTCCTTCAGTCTTCCTATAGTTTACCCACGCATTGGTTTACACTTGTCTGGTTAGTGCATGTTCCTTCAGTCTTCCTATAGTTTACCCACACATTGGTTTACACTTGTCGGGTTAGTGCATGTTCCTTCAGTCTTCCTATAGTTTACCCACGCATTGGTTTACACTTGTCAGGTTAGTGCATGTTCCTTCAGTCTTCCTATAGTTTACCCACTCATTGGTTTACACTTGTCAGGTTAGCGCATGTTCCTTCAGTCTTCCTATAGTTTACCCACGCATTGGTTTACACTTGTCTAGTTAGTGCATGTTCCTTCAGTCTTCCTATAGTTTACCCACACATTGGTTTACACTTGTCAGGTTAGTGCATGTTCCTTCAGTCTTCCTATAGTTTACCCACACATTGGTTTACACTTGTCAGGTTAGCGCATGTTCCTTCAGTCTTCCTATAGTTTACCCACGCATTGGTTTACACTTGTCAGGTTAGCGCATGTTCCTTCAGTCTTCCTATAGTTTACCCACGCATTGGTTTACACTTGTCGGGTTAGTGCATGTTCCTTCAGTCTTCCTATAGTTTACCCACGCATTGGTTTACACTTGTCTGGTTAGTGCATGTTCCTTCAGTCTTCCTATAGTTTACCGCATGTTCCTTCAGTCTTCCTATAGTTTACACACACATTGGTTTACACTTGTCAGGTTAGCGCATGTTCCTTCAGTCTTCCTATAGTTTACACACACATTGGTTTACACTTGTCAGGTTAGCGCATGTTCCTTCAGTCTTCCTATAGTTTACACACGCATTGGTTTACACTTGTCAGGTTAGCGCATGTTCCTTTAGTCTTCCTATAGTTTACCCACGCATTGGTTTACACTTGTCAGGTTAGTGCATGTTCCTTCAGTCTTCCTATAGTTTACCCACTCATTGGTTTACACTTGTCAGGTTAGTGCATGTTCCTTCAGTCTTCCTATAGTTTACCCACGCATTGGTTTACACTTGTCAGGTTAGCGCATGTTCCTTCAGTCTTCCTATAGTTTACCCACGCATTGGTTTACACTTGTCAGGTTAGTGCATGTTCCTTCAGTCTTCCTATAGTTTACCCACGCATTGGTTTACACTTGTCAGGTTAGCGCATGTTCCTTCAGTCTTCCTATAGTTTACCCACGCATTGGTTTACACTTGTCAGGTTAGTGCATGTTCCTTCAGTCTTCCTATAGTTTACCCACGCATTGGTTTACACTTGTCAGGTTAGCGCATGTTCCTTCAGTCTTCCTATAGTTTACCCACTCATTGGTTTACACTTGTCAGGTTAGTGTATGTTCCTTCAGTCTTCCTATAGTTTACCCACACATTGGTTTACACTTGTCAGGTTAGCGCATGTTCCTTCAGTCTTCCTATAGTTTACCCACGCATTGGTTTACACTTGTCAGGTTAGCGCATGTTCCTTTAGTCTTCCTATAGTTTACCCACGCATTGGTTTATACTTGTCAGGTTAGTGCATGTTCCTTCAGTCTTCCTATAGTTTACCCACGCATTGGTTTACACTTGTCAGGTTAGTGCATGTTCCTTCAGTCTTCCTATAGTTTACCCATGCATTGGTTTACACTTGTCAGGTTAGCGCATGTTCCTTCAGTCTTCCTATAGTTTACCCACGCATTGGTTTACACTTGTCAGGTTAGCGCATGTTCCTTCAGTCTTCCTATAGTTTACCCACACATTGGTTTACACTTGTCAGGTTAGTGCATGTTCCTTCAGTCTTCCTATAGTTTACCCACACATTGGTTTACACTTGTCAGGTTAGCGCATGTTCCTTCAGTCTTCCTATAGTTTACCCACGCATTGGTTTACACTTGTCAGGTTAGCGCATGTTCCTTCAGTCTTCCTGTAGTTTACCCGTGCATTGGTTTACACTTGTCAGGTTAGTGCATGTTCCTTCAGTCTTCATATAGTTTACCCGTGCATTGGTTTACACTTGTCAGGTTAGTGCATGTTCCTTCAGTCTTCCTATATTTTCCCTTTGCATTGGTTTACACTTGTCAGGTTAGTGCATGTTCCTTCAGTCTTCCTATAGTTTACCCATGCATTGGTTTACACTTGTCAGGTTAGTGCATGTTCCTTTAGTCTTCCTATAGTTTACCCACGCATTGGTTTACACTTGTCAGGTTAGCGCATGTTCCTTCAGTCTTCCTATAGTTTACCCACGCATTGGTTTACACTTGTCAGGTTAGTGCATGTTCCTTCAGTCTTCCTATAGTTTACCCATGCATTGGTTTACACTTGTCAGGTTAGCGCATGTTCCTTTAGTCTTCCTATAGTTTACCCACGCATTGGTTTACACTTGTCAGGTTAGGGCATGTTCCTTCAGTCTTCCTATAGTTTACACACGCATTGGTTTACACTTGTCAGGTTAGTGCATGTTCCTTCAGTCTTCCTATAGTTTACCCACTCATTGGTTTACACTTGTCAGGTTAGTGCATGTTCCTTCAGTCTTCCTATAGTTTACCCACGCATTGGTTTACACTTGTCAGGTTAGTGCATGTTCCTTCAGTCTTCCTATAGTTTACCCACGCATTGGTTTACACTTGTCAGGTTAGCGCATGTTCCTTCAGTCTTCCTATAGTTTACCCACTCATTGGTTTACACTTGTCAGGTTAGTGCATGTTCCTTCAGTCTTCCTATAGTTTACCCACACATTGGTTTACACTTGTCAGGTTAGTACTGGGAATAGCTGAAAATGTTAGCTCATGGATAAATAACTGGATAAAAGATAGGGAGCAACGAGTAGCAGTAAATGGATCATACTCAGATTGTACAAAGGTAATCAGTGGTGTCCCCCAGGGATCAGTAACGGGCCCTGTTCTTTTTAATATTTTTATAAATGACTTGGAGCAAGGATTAAATAGCGACATCTCTATTTTTGCAGATGATACTAAGTTAAGTAAGGTCATTAGGTCAGAGCAGGATGAACTCTCTTTGCAAAGGGATTTGCTAAAACTAGAACTATGGGCAAGTGAATGGAAAATGAGATTTAATACGGAAAAATGTAAGGTTCTACATTTTGGAAGTAAAAATAAGCAGGCTATGTATTTTTTAAATGGGACAAGACTTAGCCAAACACAGGAGGAAAGGGATTTGGGAGTAGTAATAGATAACAAGCTAAAGATGAGTGCACAATGCAGAGCAGCGGCTTCAAAGGCTAATAAGATACTAGCATGTATTAAAAGAGGCATTGATTCAAGGGAGGAAAGCATAATTCTGTCATTATATAAAGCCCTGGTAAGACCTCACCTTGAGTTTGGAGTGCAGTTCTGGGGACCGATTGCTAAAAAAGATATTGCAGAACTAGAAAAAGTTCAGAGAAGGGCCACAAAGCTAATAAGGGGATTGGAGAAATTAACCTATGAGGAGAGGCTAGCCAAACTGGGTCTGTTCTCTTTAGAAAAAAGGCGCTTGAGAGGTGACATGATTACTTTATATAAATATATTCAAGGCCCATATACAGAGATGGCAGAAGCTCTTTTTATTCCAAGAAAATTGGTTCTGACAAGAGGTCATAATTTAAGGTTGGAGGAAAGGAGATTTAATCTCCTGCAACGGAAACGTTTTTTCACTGTAAGAGCAATAAAATTGTGGAACTCATTACCAAAGGAGGTAGTGAATGCCAATACCATAGATACATTTAAAAACAGTCTGGATAAATTTCTGTATATAAACAAAATTCATGGATATGATTGCTAGTATTAAATGGGTCACATTTTAATGGGGTTATTTAAGCTTAACTGGAGCTTTTTGTAAGTATTTTAGATTTGTATAGGTTGAACTCGATGGACTTCAGTCTTTTTTCAACCTTATCTACTATGTTACTATGTTACATGTTCCTTCAGTCTTCCTGTAGTTTACCCACGCATTGGTTTACACTTGTCAGGTTAGTGCATGTTCCTTCAGTCTTCCTATAGTTTACACACACATTGGTTTACACTTGTCAGGTTAGCGCATGTTCCTTCAGTCTTCCTATAGTTTACCCACACATTGGTTTACACTTGTCAGGTTAGTGTATGTTCCTTCAGTCTTCCTATAGTTTACCCACGCATTGGTTTACACTTGTCAGGTTAGCGCATGTTCCTTCAGTCTTCCTATAGTTTAACCACTCATTGGTTTACACTTGTCAGGTTAGTGTATGTTCCTTTAGTCTTCCTATAGTTTACCCACGCATTGGTTTACACTTGTCAGGTTAGCGCATGTTCCTTCAGTCTTCCTATAGTTTACCAACGCATTGGTTTACACTTGTCAGGTTAGTGCATGTTCCTTCAGTCTTCCTATAGTTTACCCACGCATTGGTTTACACTTGTCAGGTTAGCGCATGTTCCTTCAGTCTTCCTATAGTTACCCACGCATTGGTTTACACTTGTCAGGTTAGTGCATGTTCCTTCAGTCTTCCTATAGTTTACCCATGCATTGGTTTACACTTGTCAGGTTAGCGCATGTTCCTTCAGTCTTCCTATAGTTTACCCACACATTGGTTTACACTTGTCAGGTTAGCGCATGTTCCTTCAGTCTTCCTATAGTTTACCCACGCATTGGTTTACACTTGTCAGGTTAGCGCATGTTCCTTCAGTCTTCCTATAGTTTACCCACGCATTGGTTTACACTTGTCAGGTTAGTGCATGTTCCTTCAGTCTTCCTATAGTTTACCCACGCATTGGTTTACACTTGTTGGGTTAGTGCATGTTCCTTCAGTCTTCCTATAGTTTACCCACGCATTGGTTTACACTTGTTGGGTTAGTTCATGTTCCATCAGTCTTCCTATAGTTTACCCACGCATTGGTTTACACTCGTCAGGTTAGCGCATGTTCCTTCAGTCTTCCTATAGTTTACCCACACATTGGTTTACACTTGTCAGGTTAGCGCATGTTCCTTCAGTCTTCCTATAGTTTACCCACACATTGGTTTACACTTGTCAGGTTAGCGCATGTTCCTTCAGTCTTCCTATAGTTTACCCACGCATTGGTTTACACTTGTCAGGTTAGCGCATGTTCCTTCAGTCTTCCTATAGTTTACCCACACATTGGTTTACACTTGTCAGGTTAGGGCATGTTCCTTCAGTCTTCCTATAGTTTACCCACGCATTGGTTTACACTTGTCGGGTTAGCGCATGTTCCTTCAGTCTTCGTATAGTTTACCCACGCATTGCTTTACACTTGTCAGGTTAGCGCATGTTCCTTCAGTCTTCGTATAGTTTACCCACGCATTGGTTTACACTTGTCAGGTTAGCGCATGTTCCTTCAGTCTTCCTATAGTTTACCCACGCATTGGTTTACACTTGTCAGGTTAGCGCATGTTCCTTCAGTCTTCCTATAGTTTACCCACGCATTGGTTTACACTTGTCGGGTTAGTGCATGTTCCTTCAGTCTTCCTATAGTTTACCCATGCATTGGTTTAGACTTGTCAGGTTAGCGCATGTTCCTTCAGTCTTCCTATAGTTTACCCACGCATTGGTTTACACTTGTCAGGTTAGTGGATGTTCCTTCAGTCTTCCTATAGTTTACCCACGCATTGGTTTACACTTGCCAGGTTAGCGCATGTTCCTTCAGTCTTCCTATAGTTTACCCATGCATTGGTTTACACTTGTCAGGTTAGCGCATGTTCCTTCAGTCTTCCTATAGTTTACCCACACATTGGTTTACACTTGTCAGGTTAGCGCAAGTTCCTTCAGTCTTCCTATAGTTTACCCACACATTGGTTTACACTTGTCAGGTTAGTGCATGTTCCTTCAGTCTTCTTATAGTTTACCCACACATTGTTTTACACTTGTCAGGTTAGTGCATGTTCCTTCAGTCTTCCTATAGTTTACACACACATTGGTTTACACTTGTCAGGTTAGTGCATGTTCCTTCAGTCTTCCTATAGTTTACCCACGCATTGGTTTACACTTGTCAGGTTAGCGCATGTTCCTTCAGTCTTCCTATAGTTTACCCATGCATTGGTTTACACTTGTCAGGTTAGTGCATGTTCCTTCAGTCTTCCTATAGTTTACCCATGCATTGGTTTACACTTGTCAGGTTAGTGCATGTTCCTTCAGTCTTCCTATAGTTTACACACACATTGGTTTACACTTGTCAGGTTAGTGCATGTTCCTGCAGTCTTCCTATAGTTTACCCATGCATTGGTTTACACTTGTCAGGTTAGCGCATGTTCCTTCAGTCTTCCTATAGTTTACCCACGCATTGGTTTACACTTGTCAGGTTAGTGCATGTTCCTTCAGTCTTCCTATAGTTTACCCACTCATTGGTTTATACTTGTCAGGTTAGCGCATGTTCCTTCAGTCTTCCTATAGTTTACCCATGCATTGGTTTACACTTGTCAGGTTAGCGCATGTTCCTTCAGTCTTCCTATAGTTTACCCACACATTGGTTTACACTTGTCAGGTTAGCGCAAGTTCCTTCAGTCTTCCTATAGTTTACCCACACATTGGTTTACACTTGTCAGGTTAGTGCATGTTCCTTCAGTCTTCTTATAGTTTACCCACACATTGGTTTACACTTGTCAGGTTAGTGCATGTTCCTTCAGTCTTCCTATAGTTTACACACACATTGGTTTACACTGGTCAGGTTAGTGCATGTTCCTGCAGTCTTCCTATAGTTTACCCACGCATTGGTTTACACTTGTCAGGTTAGCGCATGTTCCTTCAGTCTTCCTATAGTTTACCCACGCATTGGTTTACACTTGTCAGGTTAGTGCATGTTCCTTCAGTCTTCCTATAGTTTACCCACTCATTGGTTTATACTTGTCAGGTTAGTGCATGTTCCTTCAGTCTTCCTATAGTTTACCCATGCATTGGTTTACACTTGTCAGGTTAGTGCATGTTCCTTCAGTCTTCCTATAGTTTACCCACACATTGGTTTACACTTGTCAGGTTAGCGCATGTTCCTTCAGTCTTCCTATAGTTTACCCACACATTGGTTTACACTTGTCAGGTTAGCGCATGTTCCTTCAGTCTTCCTATAGTTTACCCATGCATTGGTTTACACTTGTCAGGTTAGCGCATGTTCCTTCAGTCTTCCTATAGTTTACCCACGCATTGTTTTACACTTGTCAGGTTAGCGCATGTTCCTTCAGTCTTCCTATAGTTTACTCACTCATTGGTTTACACTTGTCAGGTTAGCGCATGTTCCTTCAGTCTTCCTATAGTTTACCCACTCATTGGTTTACACTTGTCAGGTTAGGGCATGTTCCTTCAGTCTTCCTATAGTTTACTCACGCATTGGTTTACACTTGTCAGGTTAGCGCATGTTCCTTCAGTCTTCCTATAGTTTACCCACGCATTGGTTTACACTTGTCAGGTTAGTGCATGTTCCTTCAGTCTTCCTATAGTTTACCCACTCATTGGTTTACACTTGTCAGGTTAGTGCATGTTCCTTCAGTCTTCCTATAGTTTACCCACTCATTGGTTTACACTTGTCAGGTTAGCGCATGTTCCTTCAGTCTTCCTATAGTTTACCCACTCATTGGTTTACACTTGTCAGGTTAGCGCATGTTCCTTCAGTCTTCCTATAGTTTACCCACACATTGGTTTACACTTGTCAGTTTAGTGCATGTTCCTTCAGTCTTCCTATAGTTACCCACGCATTGGTTTACACTTGTCAGGTTAGTGCATGTTCCTTCAGTCTTCCTATAGTTTACCCACGCATTGGTTTACACTTGTCAGGTTAGTACATGTTCCCTCAGTCTTCCTATAGTTTACCCACGCATTGGTTTACACTTGTCAGGATAGCGCATGTTCCTTCAGTCTTCCTATAGTTTACCCACGCATTGGTTTACACTTGTCAGGTTAGTGCATGTTCCTTCAGTCTTTCTATAGTTTACCCACGCATTGGTTTACACTTGTCAGGTTAGTGCATGTTCCTTCAGTCTTTCTATAGTTTACCCACGCATTGGTTTATACTTGTCAGGTTAGCGCATGTTCCTTCAGTCTTCCTATAGTTTACCCATTCAATGGTTTACACTTGTCGGGTTAGCGCATGTTCCTTCAGTCTTCCTATAGTTTACCCACTCATTGGTTTACACTTGTCGGGTTAGCACATGTTCCTTCAGTCTTCCTATAGTTTACCCACGCATTGGTTTACACTTGTCGGGTTAGTGCATGTTCCTTCAGTCTTCCTATAGTTTACCCACACATTGGTTTACACTTGTCAGGTTAGCGCATGTTCCTTTAGTCTTCCTATAGTTTACCCACGCATTGGTTTACACTTGTCAGGTTAGTGCATGTTCCTTCAGTCTTCCTATAGTTTACCCACGCATTGGTTTACACTTGTCAGGTTAGTGCATGTTCCTTCAGTTTTCCTATAGTTTACCCACGCATTGGTTTACACTTGTCAGGTTAGCGCATGTTCCTTCAGTCTTCCTATAGTTTACACACTCATTGGGTTACACTTGTCAGGTTAGCGCATGTTCCTTCAGTCTTCCTATAGTTTACCCACGCATTGGTTTACACTTGTCAGGTTAGCGCATGTTCCTTCAGTCTTCCTATAGTTTACCCACGCAGTGGTTTACACTTGTCAGGTTAGTGCATGTTCCTTCAGTCTTCCTATAGTTTACCCACGCATTGGTTTACACTTGTCAGGTTAGTACATGTTCCCTCAGTCTTCCTATAGTTTACCCACACATTGGTTTACACTTGTCAGGTTAGTGCATGTTCCTTCAGTCTTCCTATAGTTTACCCACTCATTGGTTTACACTTGTCAGGTTAGCGCATGTTCCTTCAGTCTTCCTATAGTTTACCCACGCATTGGTTTACACTTGTCTAGTTAGTGCATGTTCCTTCAGTCTTCCTATAGTTTACCCACACATTGGTTTACACTTGTCGGGTTAGCGCATGTTCCTTCAGTCTTCCTATAGTTTACCCACGCATTGGTTTACACTTGTCGGGTTAGCGCATGTTCCTTCAGTCTTCCTATAGTTTACCCACGCATTGGTTTACACTTGTCGGGTTAGCGCATGTTCCTTCAGTCTTCCTATAGTTTACCCACGCATTGGTTTACACTTGTCGGGTTAGTGCATGTTCCTTCAGTCTTCCTATAGTTTACCCACGCATTGGTTTACACTTGTCGGGTTAGCGCATGTTCCTTCAGTCTTCCTATAGTTTAACCACGCATTGGTTTACACTTGTCAGGTTAGTGCATGTTCCTTCAGTCTTCCTATAGTTTAACCACGCATTGGTTTACACTTCTCAGGTTAGTGCATGTTCCTTCAGTCTTTCTATAGTTTACCCACTCATTGGTTTACACTTGTCTGGTTAGTGCATGTTCCTTCAGTCTTTCTATAGTTTACCCACTCATTGGTTTACACTTGTCAGGTTAGTGCTTGTTCCTTCAGTCTTCCTATAGTTTAACCACGCATTGGTTTACACTTCTCAGGTTAGTGCATGTTCCTTCAGTGTTCCTATAGTTTACCCACTCATTGGTTTACACTTGTCAGGTTAGTACATGTTCCTTCAGTCTTCCTATAGTTTACTCACGCATTGGTTTACACTTGTCAGGTTAGCGCATGTTCCTTCAGTCTTCCTATAGTTTACCCATGCATTGGTTTACACTTGTCAGGTTAGCGCATGTTCCTTCAGTCTTCCTATAGTTTACCCACGCATTGGTTTACACTTGTCAGGTTAGTGCATGTTCCTTCAGTCTTCCTATAGTTTACCCACTCATTGGTTTACACTTGTCGGGTTAGTGCATGTTCCTTCAGTCTTCCTATAGTTTACCCACTCATTGGTTTACACTTGTCAGGTTAGTGCATGTTCCTTCAGTCTTCCTATAGTTTACCCACGCATTTGTTTACACTTGTCAGGTTAGCACATGTTCCTTCAGTCTTCCTATAGTTTACCCACACATTGGTATACACTTGTCAGGTTAGCGCATGTTCCTTCACTCTTCCTATAGTTTACCCACGCATTGGTTTACACTTGTCAGGTTAGCGCATGTTCCTTCAGTCTTCCTATAGTTTACTCACTCATTGGTTTACACTTGTCAGGTTAGCGCATGTTCCTTCAGTCTTCCTATAGTTTACCCACTCATTGGTTTACACTTGTCGGGTTAGTGCATGTTCCTTCAGTCTTCCTATAGTTTACCCACTCATTGGTTTACACTTGTCGGGTTAGTGCATGTTCCTTCAGTCTTCCTATAGTTTATACACTCATTGGTTTACACTTGTCAGGTTAGTGCATGTTCCTTCAGTCTTCCTATAGTTTACCCACGCATTTGTTTACACTTGTCAGGTTAGTGCATGTTCCTTCAGTCTTCCTATAGTTTACCCATGCATTGGTTTACACTTGTCAGGTTAGCACATGTTCCTTCAGTCTTCCTATAGTTTACCCACGTATTGGTTTACACTTGTCAGGTTAGCACATGTTCCTTCAGTCTTCCTATAGTTTACCCACACATTGGTTTACACTTGTCAGGTTAGCGCATGTTCCTTCAGTCTTCCTATAGTTTACCCACACATTGGTTTACACTTGTCAGGTTAGCGCATGTTCCTTCAGTCTTCCTATAGTTTACCCACGCATTGGTTTACACTTGTCAGGTTAGCGCATGTTCCTTCAGTCTTCCTATAGTTTACTCACTCATTGGTTTACACTTGTCAGGTTAGCGCATGTTCCTTCAGTCTTCCTATAGTTTACCCACTCATTGGTTTACACTTGTCAGGTTAGGGCATGTTCCTTCAGTCTTCCTATAGTTTACTCACGCATTGGTTTACACTTGTCAGGTTAGCGCATGTTCCTTCAGTCTTCGTATAGTTTACCCACGCATTGGTTTACACTTGTCAGGTTAGTGCATGTTCCTTCAGTCTTCCTATAGTTTACCCACTCATTGGTTTACACTTGTCAGGTTAGTGCATGTTCCTTCAGTCTTCCTATAGTTTACCCACTCATTGGTTTACACTTGTCAGGTTAGCGCATGTTCCTTCAGTCTTCCTATAGTTTACCCATGCATTGGTTTACACTTCTCAGGTTAGTGCATGTTCCTTCAGTCTTCCTATAGTTACCCACGCATTGGTTTACACTTGTCAGGGTAGTGCATGTTCCTTCAGTCTTCCTATAGTTTACCCACGCATTGGTTTACACTTGTCAGGTTAGTACATGTTCCCTCAGTCTTCCTATAGTTTACCCACGCATTGGTTTACACTTGTCAGGTTAACGCATGTTCCTTCAGTCTTCCTATAGTTTACCCACGCATTGGTTTACACTTGTCAGGTTAGTGCATGTTCCTTCAGTCTTTCTATAGTTTACCCACGCATTGGTTTACACTTGTCAGGTTAGTGCATGTTCCTTCAGTCTTTCTATAGTTTACCCACGCATTGGTTTATACTTGTCAGGTTAGCGCATGTTCCTTCAGTCTTCCTATAGTTTACCCATTCAATGGTTTACACTTGTCGGGTTAGCGCATGTTCCTTCAGTCTTCCTATAGTTTACCCACTCATTGGTTTACACTTGTCGGGTTAGCACATGTTCCTTCAGTCTTCCTATAGTTTACCCACGCATTGGTTTACACTTGTCGGGTTAGTGCATGTTCCTTCAGTCTTCCTATAGTTTACCCACACATTGGTTTACACGTGTCAGGTTAGCGCATGTTCCTTTAGTCTTCCTATAGTTTACCCACGCATTGGTTTACACTTGTCAGGTTAGTGCATGTTCCTTCAGTCTTCCTATAGTTTACCCACGCATTGGTTTACACTTGTCAGGTTAGTGCATGTTCCTTCAGTCTTCCTATAGTTTACCCACGCACTGGTTTACACTTGTCAGGTTAGCGCATGTTCCTTCAGTCTTCCTATAGTTTACACACTCATTGGGTTACACTTGTCAGGTTAGCGCATGTTCCTTCAGTCTTCCTATAGTTTACCCACGCATTGGTTTACACTTGTCAGGTTAGCGCATGTTCCTTCAGTCTTCCTATAGTTTACCCACGCAGTGGTTTACACTTGTCAGGTTAGTGCATGTTCTTTCAGTCTTCCTATAGTTTACCCACGCATTGGTTTACACTTGTCAGGTTAGTACATGTTCCCTCAGTCTTCCTATAGTTTACCCACGCATTGGTTTACACTTGTCAGGTTAGTGCATGTTCCTTCAGTCTTCCTATAGTTTACCCACGCATTGGTTTACACTTGTCAGGTTAGCGCATGTTCCTTCAGTCTTCCGATAGTTTACCCACGCATTGGTTTACACTTGTCAGGTTAGCGCATGTTCCTTCAGTCTTCCTATAGTTTACCCACGCATTGGTTTACACTTGTCAGGTTAGCGCATGTTCCTTCAGTCTTCCTATAGTTTACCCACGCATTGGTTTACACTTGTCAGGTTAGCGCATGTTCCTTCAGTCTTCCTATAGTTTACCCACGCATTGGTTTACACTTGTCGGGTTAGCGCATGTTCCTTCAGTCTTCCTATAGTTTACCCACGCATTGGTTTACACTTGTCAGGTTAGTGCATGTTCCTTCAGTCTTCCTATAGTTTACCCACACATTGGTTTACACTTGTCGGGTTAGTACATGTTCCTTCAGTCTTCCTATAGTTACCCACACATTGGTTTACACTTGTCAGGTTAGTGCATGTTCCTTCAGTCTTCCTATAGGTTACCCACGCATTGGTTTACACTTGTCAGGTTAGCGCATGTTCCTTCAGTCTTCCTATAGTTTACCCACACATTGGTTTACACTTGTCGGGTTAGCGCATGTTCCTTCAGTCTTCCTATAGTTTACCCACGCATTGGTTTACACTTGTCGGGTTAGCGCATGTTCCTTCAGTCTTCCTATAGTTTACCCACGCATTGGTTTACACTTGTCGGGTTAGCGCATGTTCCTTCAGTCTTCCTATAGTTTACCCACGCATTGGTTTACACTTGTCGGGTTAGCGCATGTTTCTTCAGTCTTCCTATAGTTTACCCACGCATTGGTTTACACTTGTCGGGTTAGCGCATGTTCCTTCAGTCTTCCTATAGTTTAACCACGCATTGGTTTACACTTGTCAGGTTAGTGCATGTTCCTTCAGTCTTCCTATAGTTTAACCACGCATTGGTTTACACTTCTCAGGTTAGTGCATGTTCCTTCAGTCTTTCTATAGTTTACACACTCAGTGGTTTACACTTGTCTGGTTAGTGCATGTTCCTTCAGTCTTTCTATAGTTTACCCACTCATTGGTTTACACTTGTCAGGTTAGTGCTTGTTCCTTCAGTCTTCCTATAGTTTAACCACGCATTGGTTTACACTTCTCAGGTTAGTGCATGTTCCTTCAGTGTTCCTATAGTTTACCCACTCATTGGTTTACACTTGTCAGGTTAGTACATGTTCCTTCAGTCTTCCTATAGTTTACTCACGCATTGGTTTACACTTGTCAGGTTAGCGCATGTTCCTTCAGTCTTCCTATAGTTTACCCACGCATTGGTTTACACTTGTCAGGTTAGTGCATGTTCCTTCAGTCTTCCTATAGTTTACCCACTCATTGGTTTACACTTGTAGGGTTAGTGCATGTTCCTTCAGTCTTCCTATAGTTTACCCACTCATTGGTTTACACTTGTCAGGTTAGTGCATGTTCCTTCAGTCTTCCTATAGTTTACCCACGCATTTGTTTACACTTGTCAGGCTAGCAAATGTTCCTTCAGTCTTCCTATAGTTTACCCTCACATTGGTTTACACTTGTCAGGTTAGCGCATGTTCCTTCAGTCTTCCTATAGTTTACCCACGCATTGGTTTACACTTGTCAGGTTAGTGTATGTTCCTTCAGTCTTCCTATAGTTTACACACGCATTGGTTTACACTTGTCAGGTTAGCGCATGTTCCTTCAGTCTTCCTATAGTTTACCCACGCATTGGTTTACACTTGTCAGGTTAGTGCATGTTCCTTCAGTCTTCCTATAGTTTACCCACACATTGGTTTACACTTGTCAGGTTAGCGCATGTTCCTTCAGTCTTCCTATAGTTTACCCACACATTGGTTTACACTTGTCAGGTTAGTGCATGTTCCTTCAGTCTTCCTATAGTTTACCCACTCATTGGTTTACACTTGTCAGGTTAGCGCATGTTCCTTCAGTCTTCCTATAGTTTACCCACGCATTGGTTTACACTTGTCGGGTTAGTGCATGTTCCTTCAGTCTTCGTATAGTTTACCCACGCATTGGTTTATACTTGTCAGGTTAGTGCATGTTCCTTCAGTCTTCCTATAGTTTACCCACACATTGGTTTACACTTGTCAGGTTAGCGCATGTTCCTTCAGTCTTCCTATAGTTTACCCACTCATTGGTTTACACTTGTCAGGTTAGTGCATGTTCCTTGAGTCTTCCTATAGTTTACCCACGCATTGGTTTACACTTGTCAGGTTAGCGCATGTTCCTTCAGTCTTCCTATAGTTTACCCACTCATTGGTTTACACTTGTCAGGCTAGTGCATGTTCCTTCAGTCTTCCTATAGTTTACCCACTCATTGGTTTACACTTGTCAGGTTAGTGTATGTTCCTTCAGTCTTCCTGTAGTTTACCCACGCATTGGTTTACACTTGTCGGGTTAGTGCATGTTCCTTCAGTCTTCCTATAGTTTACACACACATTGGTTTACACTTGTCAGGTTAGTGCATGTTCCTTCAGTCTTCCTATAGTTTACCCATGCATTGGTTTACACTTGTCAGGTTAGCGCATGTTCCTTCAGTCTTCCTGTAGTTTACCCACGCATTGGTTTACACTTCTCGGGTTAGTGCATGTTCCTTCAGTCTTCCTATAGTTTACCCACGCATTGGTTTACACTTGTCGGGTTAGTGCATGTTCCTTCACTCTTCCTATAGTTTACCCATGCATTGGTTTACACTTGTCAGGTTAGTGCATGTTCCTTCAGTCTTCCTATAGTTTACCCATGCATTGGTTTACACTTGTCAGGTTAGCGCATGTTCCTTCAGTCTTCCTGTAGTTTACCCACGCATTGGTTTACACTTGTCGGGTTAGTGCATGTTCCTTCAGTCTTCCTATAGTTTACCCATGCATTGGTTTACACTTGTCAGGTTAGTGCATGTTCCTTCAGTCTTCCTGTAGTTTACCCACTCATTGGTTTACACTTGTCGGGTTAGTGCATGTTCCTTCAGTCTTCCTATAGTTTACACACACATTGGTTTACGCTTGTCAGGTTAGTGCATGTTCCTTCAGTCTTTCTATAGTTTACCCACTCATTGGTTTACACTTGTCAGGTTAGTGCATGTTCCTTCAGTCTTGCTATAGTTTACCCACGCATTGGTTTACACTTGTCAGGTTAGTGCATGTTCCTTCAGTCTTCCTATAGTTTACCCACGCATTGGTTTACACTTGTCTGGTTAGTGCATGTTCCTTCAGTCTTCCTATAGTTTACCCACACATTGATTTACACTTGTCAGGTTAGCGCATGTTCCTTCAGTCTTCCTATAGTTTACCCACGCATTGGTTTACACTTGTCAGGTTAGTGCATGTTCCTTCAGTCTTCCTATAGTTTACCCACGCATTGGTTTACACTTGTCAGGTTAGCGCATGTTCCTTCAGTCTTCCTATAGTTTACCCACGTATTGGTTTACATTTCTCAGGTTAGTGCATGTTCCTTCAGTCTTCCTATAGTTTACCCATGCATTGGTTTACACTTGTCAGGTTAGTGCATGTTCCTTCAGTCTTCCTATAGTTTACCCACGCATTGGTTTACACTTGTTAGGTTAGTGCATGTTCCTTCAGTCTTTCTATAGTTTACCCATGCATTGGTTTACACTTGTCAGGTTAGTGCATGTTCCTTCAGTCTTCCTGTAGTTTACCCACTCATTGGTTTACACTTGTCTCGTTAGTGCATGTTCCTTCAGTCTTCCTATAGTTTACCCACACATTGGTTTACACTTGTCAGGTTAGCGCATGTTCCTTCAGTCTTCCTATAGTTTACCCACGCATTGGTTTACACTTGTCAGGTTAGTGCATGTTCCTTCAGTCTTTCTATAGTTTACCCATGCATTGGTTTACACTTGTCAGGTTAGCGCATGTTCCTTCAGTCTTCCTGTAGTTTACCCACGCATTGGTTTACACTTGTCGGGTTAGTGCATGTTCCTTCAGTCTTCCTATAGTTTACCCACGCATTGGTTTACACTTGTCGGGTTAGTGCATGTTCCTTCAGTCTTCCTATAGTTTACCCATGCATTGGTTTACACTTGTCAGGTTAGTGCATGTTCCTTCAGTCTTCCTATAGTTTACCCATGCATTGGTTTACACTTGTCAGGTTAGCGCATGTTCCTTCAGTCTTCCTGTAGTTTACCCACGCATTGGTTTACACTTGTCGGGTTAGTGCATGTTCCTTCAGTCTTCCTATAGTTTACCCATGCATTGGTTTACACTTGTCAGGTTAGTGCATGTTCCTTCAGTCTTCCTGTAGTTTACCCACTCATTGGTTTACACTTGTCGGGTTAGTGCATGTTTCTTCAGTCTTCCTATAGTTTACACACACATTGGTTTACGCTTGTCAGGTTAGTGCATGTTCCTTCAGTCTTTCTATAGTTTACCCACTCATTGGTTTACACTTGTCAGGTTAGTGCATGTTCCTTCAGTCTTCCTATAGTTTACCCACGCATTGGTTTACACTTGTCAGGTTAGTGCATGTTCCTTCAGTCTTCCTATAGTTTACCCACGCATTGGTTTACACTTGTCTAGTTAGTGCATGTTCCTTCAGTCTTCCTATAGTTTACCCACACATTGGTTTACACTTGTCAGGATAGGGCATGTTCCTTCAGTCTTCCTATAGTTTACCCACGCATTGGTTTACACTTGTCAGGTTAGTGCATGTTCCTGCAGTCTTCCTATAGTTTACCCACGCATTGGTTTACACTTGTCAGGTTAGTGCATGTTCCTTCAGTCTTTCTATAGTTTACCCACGTATTGGTTTACACTTGTCAGGTTAGTGCATGTTCCTTCAGTCTTCCTATAGTTTACCCATGCATTGGTTTACACTTGTCAGGTTAGTGCATGTTCCTTCAGTCTTCCTATAGTTTACCCATGCATTGGTTTACACTTGTCAGGTTAGTGCATGTTCCTTCAGTCTTTCTATAGTTTACCCATGCATTGGTTTACACTTGTCAGGTTAGTGCATGTTCCTTCAGTCTTCCTATAGTTTACCCACTCATTGGTTTACACTTGTCTGGTTAGTGCATGTTCCTTCAGTCTTCCTATAGTTTACCCACACATTGGTTTACACTTGTCAGGTTAGCGCATGTTCCTTCAGTCTTCCTATAGTTTACCCACACATTGGTTTACACTTGTCAGGTTAGCGCATGTTCCTTCAGTCTTCCTATAGTTTACCTACGCATTGGTTTACACTTGTCAGGTTAGTGCATGTTCCTTCAGTCTTCCTATAGTTTACCCATGCATTGGTTTACACTTGTCAGGTTAGTGCATGTTCCTTCAGTCTTGAAAAAGCCCTGCAGAGGGAGAAACGCGTTGATGTACTGCATGTACTGCAACTACACCTAAGCTAACACTTGCCATTTAAAAGTGAACCATACTGCTAACACTGTTAGCCATTTCTGATTTTAAAACTAGACCGTAACGGGTCATTTTTGGACATTACTCCTACTACGTCCTTGGATTTGGGATAAACCAAAGCTACCTGCTAACACTGTTAGCCATTTCCAACTTGCCACTAGACCTGTAACGGGTCATCTTTGGACACCACTTGATACCACACTTTTGGATTAGTTATCCTGCGTGCTATTTGGCACTAAGTGCAGGATCATTCTCTTCATTTGAACGCTATATTGGAGCAAAAGAAGCCAAGAAACAGTGTAACCTACTAACATCGCATTTACACCAATCAGTAAGTGTTTTCAAGACAGCGCCCCCAATAGTGACGTCATTACGGCCGTACAACGAATCACGGAGCAGACTGACTGTACACTCGTTTGGGTAAGCCCCTGCCTTGCTAACAAACCAACTCCCGATTTAAAAGTTAAGTGCGGATTTGTACTGAAATTTTTATTACAAGTCTTTTCTTATATCAAATGATGGCAACTTTATTGTAGAAATTGTTTTTATTTACGGAGACGTCCGTTTTTACAATTTTATATCACCTAATGTGAATAAATCTATGTTTCTTTAAACATACATCTAATTTGTTTATTTCTTTTTCTAATAAATATCACATCAATACATTTAGCACCTTTAGCTTTTAGCGCTCCTATCTATTCTTTCACTCATTGGTTTACACTTGTCAGGTTAGCGCATGTTCCTTCAGTCTTTCTATAGTTTACCCACACATTGGTTTACACTTGTCAGGTTAGCGCATGTTCCTTCAGTCTTCCTATAGTTTACCCACGCATTGGTTTACACTTGTCAGGTTAGTGCATGTTCCTTCAGTCTTCCTATAGTTTACCCACACATTGGTTTACACTTGTCAGGTTAGCGCATGTTCCTTCAGTCTTCCTATAGTTTACCCGTGCATTGGTTTACACTTGTCAGGTTAGTGCATGTTCCTTCAGTCTTCCTATAGTTTACCCATGCATTGGTTTACACTTGTCAGGTTAGTGCATGTTCCTTCAGTCTTCCTATAGTTTACACACGCATTGGTTTACACTTGTCTGGTTAGTGCATGTTCCTTCAGTCTTCCTATAGCTTACCCACGCATTGGTTTACACTTGTCAGGTTAGTGCATGTTCCCTCAGTCTTCCTATAGTTTACCCACGCATTGGTTTACACTTGTCAGGTTAGCGCATGTTCCTTCAGTCTTCCTATAGTTTACCCACACATTGGTTTACACTTGTCAGGTTAGCGCATGTTCCTTCAGTCTTCCTATAGTTTACCCACGCATTGGTTTACACTTGTCAGGTTAGTGCATGTTCCTTCAGTCTTCCTATAGTTTACCCACACATTGGTTTACACTTGTCAGGTTAGCGCATGTTCCTTCAGTCTTCCTATAGTTTACCCACGCATTGGTTTACACTTGTCAGGTTAGTGCATGTTCCTTCAGTCTTCCTATAGTTTACCCACACATTGGTTTACACTTGTCAGGTTAGCGCATGTTCCTTCAGTCTTCCTATAGTTTACCCGTGCATTGGTTTACACTTGTCAGGTTAGTGCATGTTCCTTCAGTCTTCCTATAGTTTACCCACGCATTGGTTTACACTTGTCAGGTTAGTGCATGTTCCTTCAGTCTTCCTATAGTTTACCTATGCATTGGTTTACACTTGTCAGGTTAGCGCATGTTCCTTCAGTCTTCCTATAGTTTACCCACACATTGGTTTACACTTGTCAGGTTAATGCATGTTCCTTCAGTCTTCCTATAGTTTACCCATTCATTGGTTTACACTTGTCAGGTTAGTGCATGTTCCTTCAGTCTTCCTATAGTTTACCCATGCATTGGTTTACACTTGTCAGGTTAGTGCATGTTCCTTCAGTCTTCCTATAGTTTACCCACTCATTGGTTTACACTTGTCAGGTTAGCGCATGTTCCTTCAGTCTTCCTATAGTTTACCCACACATTGGTTTACACTTGTCAGGTTAATGCATGTTCCTTCAGTCTTCCTATAGTTTACCCATTCATTGGTTTACACTTGTCAGGTTAGTGCATGTTCCTTCAGTCTTCCTATAGTTTACCCATGCATTGGTTTACACTTGTCAGGTTAGTGCATGTTCCTTCAGTCTTCCTATAGTTTACCCACTCATTGGTTTACACTTGTCAGGTTAGCGCATGTTCCTTCAGTCTTCCTATAGTTTACCCACACATTGGTTTACACTTGTCAGGTTAGTGCATGTTCCTTCAGTCTTCCTATAGTTTACCCACACATTGGTTTACACTTGTCAGGTTAGTGCATGTTCCTTCAGTCTTCCTGTAGTTTACCCACTCATTGGTTTACACTTGTCAGGTTAGCGCATGTTCCTTCAGTCTTCCTATAGTTTACCCATGCATTGGTTTACACTTGTCAGGTTAGTGCATGTTCCTTCAGTCTTCCTATAGTTTACCCATGCATTGGTTTACACTTGTCAGGTTAGTGCATGTTCCTTCAGTCTTCCTATAGTTTACCCACGCATTGGTTTACACTTGTCAGGTTAGTGCATGTTCCTTCAGTCTTCCTATAGTTTACCCATGCATTGGTTTACACTTGTCAGGTTAGCGCATGTTCCTTTAGTCTTCCTATAGTTTACCCACACATTGGTTTACACTTGTCAGGTTAGTGCATGTTCCTTCAGTCTTCCTATAGTTTACCCACGCATTGGTTTACACTTGTCAGGTTAGCGCATGTTCCTTCAGTCTTCCTATAGTTTACCCGTGCATTGGTTTACACTTGTCAGGTTAGCACATGTTCCTTCAGTCTTCCTATAGTTTACCCACACATTGGTTTACACTTGTCAGGTTAGCGCATGTTCCTTCAGTCTTCCTATAGTTTACCCACGCATTGGTTTACACTTGTCAGGTTAGTGCATGTTCCTTCAGTCTTCCTATAGTTTACCCACACATTGGTTTACACTTGTCAGGTTAGTGCATGTTCCTTCAGTCTTCCTATAGTTTACCCACGCATTGGTTTACACTTGTCAGGTTAGCGCATGTTCCTTCAGTCTTCCTATAGTTTACCCACACATTGGTTTACACTTGTCAGGTTAGTGTATGTTCCTTCAGTCTTCCTATAGTTTACCCACTCATTGGTTTACACTTGTCAGGTTAGCGCATGTTCCTTCAGTCTTCCTATAGTTTACCCACGCATTGGTTTACACTTGTCAGGTTAGCGCATGTTCCTTCAGTCTTCCTATAGTTTACACACACATTGGTTTACACTTGTCAGGTTAGTGCATGTTCCTTCAGTCTTCCTATAGTTTACCCACACATTGGTTTACACTTGTCAGGTTAGTGCATGTTCCTTCAGTCTTCCTATAGTTTACCCACGCATTGGTTTACACTTGTCAGGTTAGCGCATGTTCCTTCAGTCTTCCTATAGTTTACCCACACATTGGTTTACACTTGTCAGGTTAATGCATGTTCCTTCAGTCTTCCTATAGTTTACCCATTCATTGGTTTACACTTGTCAGGTTAGTGCATGTTCATTCAGTCTTCCTATAGTTTACCCACACATTAGTTTACACTTTTCAGGTTAGCGCATGTTCCTTCAGTCTTCCTATAGTTTACCCACGCATTGGTTTACACTTGTCAGGTTAGTGCATGTTCCTTCAGTCTTCCTATAGTTTACCCACGCATTAGTTTACACTTGTCAGGTTAGTGCATGTTCCTTCAGTCTTCCTATAGTTTACCCACGCATTGGTTTACACTTGTCGGGTTAGCGCATGTTCCTTCAGTCTTCCTATAGTTTACCCACGCATTGGTTTACACTTGTCAGGTTAGCGCATGTTCCTTCAGTCTTCCTATAGTTTACCCACTCATTGGTTTACACTTTTCAGGTTAGTGCATGTTCCTTCAGTCTTCCTATAGTTTACCCACGCATTGGTTTACACTTGTCAGGTTAGTGCATGTTCCTTCAGTCTTCCTATAGTTTACACACACATTGGTTTACACTTGTCAGGTTAGCGCATGTTCCTTCAGTCTTCCTATAGTTTACCCACGCATTGGTTTACACTTGTCAGGTTAGCGCATGTTCCTTCAGTCTTCCTATAGTTTACCCACTCATTGGTTTACACTTTTCAGGTTAGTGCATGTTCCTTCAGTCTTCCTATAGTTTACCCATGCATTGGTTTACACTTGTCAGGTTAGCGCATGTTCCTTTAGTCTTCCTATAGTTTACCCACACATTGGTTTACACTTGTCAGGTTAGTGCATGTTCCTTCAGTCTTCCTATAGTTTACCCACGCATTGGTTTACACTTGTCAGGTTAGCGCATGTTCCTTCAGTCTTCCTATAGTTTACCCACGCATTGGTTTACACTTGTCAGGTTAGCGCATGTTCCTTCAGTCTTCCTATAGTTTACCCACTCATTGGTTTACACTTTTCAGGTTAGTGCATGTTCCTTCAGTCTTCCTATAGTTTACCCATGCATTGGTTTACACTTGTCAGGTTAGCGCATGTTCCTTTAGTCTTCCTATAGTTTACCCACACATTGGTTTACACTTGTCAGGTTAGTGCATGTTCCTTCAGTCTTCCTATAGTTTACCCACGCATTGGTTTACACTTGTCAGGTTAGCGCATGTTCCTTCAGTCTTCCTATAGTTTACCCACTCATTGGTTTACACTTTTCAGGTTAGTGCATGTTCCTTCAGTCTTCCTATAGTTTACCCATGCATTGGTTTACACTTGTCAGGTTAGCGCATGTTCCTTTAGTCTTCCTATAGTTTACCCACACATTGGTTTACACTTGTCAGGTTAGTGCATGTTCCTTCAGTCTTCCTATAGTTTACCCACGCATTGGTTTACACTTGTCAGGTTAGCGCATGTTCCTTCAGTCTTCCTATAGTTTACCCGTGCATTGGTTTACACTTGTCAGGTTAGCACATGTTCCTTCAGTCTTCCTATAGTTTACCCACACATTGGTTTACACTTGTCAGGTTAGCGCATGTTCCTTCAGTCTTCCTATAGTTTACCCACGCATTGGTTTACACTTGTCAGGTTAGTGCATGTTCCTTCAGTCTTCCTATAGTTTACCCACACATTGGTTTACACTTGTCAGGTTAGTGCATGTTCCTTCAGTCTTCCTATAGTTTACCCACGCATTGGTTTACACTTGTCAGGTTAGCGCATGTTCCTTCAGTCTTCCTATAGTTTACCCACACATTGGTTTACACTTGTCAGGTTAGTGTATGTTCCTTCAGTCTTCCTATAGTTTACCCACTCATTGGTTTACACTTGTCAGGTTAGCGCATGTTCCTTCAGTCTTCCTATAGTTTACCCACGCATTGGTTTACACTTGTCAGGTTAGCGCATGTTCCTTCAGTCTTCCTATAGTTTACACACACATTGGTTTACACTTGTCAGGTTAGTGCATGTTCCTTCAGTCTTCCTATAGTTTACCCACACATTGGTTTACACTTGTCAGGTTAGTGCATGTTCCTTCAGTCTTCCTATAGTTTACCCACGCATTGGTTTACACTTGTCAGGTTAGCGCATGTTCCTTCAGTCTTCCTATAGTTTACCCACACATTGGTTTACACTTGTCAGGTTAATGCATGTTCCTTCAGTCTTCCTATAGTTTACCCATTCATTGGTTTACACTTGTCAGGTTAGTGCATGTTCATTCAGTCTTCCTATAGTTTACCCACACATTAGTTTACACTTTTCAGGTTAGCGCATGTTCCTTCAGTCTTCCTATAGTTTACCCACGCATTGGTTTACACTTGTCAGGTTAGTGCATGTTCCTTCAGTCTTCCTATAGTTTACCCACGCATTGGTTTACACTTGTCAGGTTAGTGCATGTTCCTTCAGTCTTCCTATAGTTTACCCACGCATTGGTTTACACTTGTCGGGTTAGCGCATGTTCCTTCAGTCTTCCTATAGTTTACCCACGCATTGGTTTACACTTGTCAGGTTAGCGCATGTTCCTTCAGTCTTCCTATAGTTTACCCACTCATTGGTTTACACTTTTCAGGTTAGTGCATGTTCCTTCAGTCTTCCTATAGTTTACCCACGCATTGGTTTACACTTGTCTGGTTAGCACATGTTCCTTCAGTCTTCCTATAGTTTACCCACACATTGGTTTACACTTGTCAGGTTAGTGCATGTTCCTTTAGTCTTCCTATAGTTTACCCACGCATTGGTTTACACTTGTCAGGTTAGTGCATGTTCCTTCAGTCTTCCTATAGTTTACCCACTCATTGGTTTACACTTGTCAGGTTAGTGCATGTTCCTTCAGTCTTCCTATAGTTTAACCACTCATTGGTTTACACTTGTCAGGTTAGTGCATGTTCCCTCAGTCTTCCTATAGTTTACCCACACATTGGTTTACACTTGTCAGGTTAGTGCATATTCCTTCAGTCTTCCTATAGTTTACTTATGCATTGGTTTACACTTGTCAGGTTAGCGCATGTTTCTTCAGTCTTCCTATAGTTTACCCACACATTGGTTTACACTTGTCAGGTTAGCGCATGTTCCTTCAGTCTTCCTGTAGTTTACCCACGCATTGGTTTACACTTGTCAGGTTAGTGCATGTTCCTTCAGTCTTCCTATAGTTTACCCACGCATTGGTTTACACTTGTCAGGTTAGCTCATGTTCCTTCAGTCTTCCTATAGTTTACCCACGCATTGGTTTACACTTGTCAGGTTAGCGCATGTTCCTTCAGTCTTCCTATAGTTTACCCACGCATTGGTTTACACTTGTCAGGTTAGCGCATGTTCCTTCAGTCTTCCTGTAGTTTACCCATGCATTGGTTTACACTTGTCAGGTTAGTGCATGTTCCTTCAGTCTTCCTATAGTTTACCCACACATTGGTTTATACTTGTCAGGTTAGCGCATGTTCCCTCAGTCTTCCTATAGTTTACCCACTCATTGGTTTACACTTGTCAGGTTAGTGCATGTTCCTTCAGTCTTCCTATAGTTTACCCATGCATTGGTTTACACTTGTCAGGTTAGCGCATGTTCCTTCAGTCTTCCTATAGTTTACCCACACATTGGTTTACACTTGTCAGGTTAGTGCATGTTCCTTCAGTCTTCCTATAGTTTACCCACACATTGGTTTACACTTGTCAGGTTAGCGCATGTTCCTTCAGTCTTCCTATAGTTTACCCACACATTGGTTTACACTTGTCAGGTTAGTGCATGTTCCTTCAGTCTTCCTATAGTTTACCCACTCATTGGTTTACACTTGTCAGGTTAGCGCATGTTCCTTCAGTCTTCCTATAGTTTACCCACGCATTGGTTTACACTTGTCGGGTTAGTGCATGTTCCTTCAGTCTTCGTATAGTTTACCCACGCATTGGTTTATACTTGTCAGGTTAGTGCATGTTCCTTCAGTCTTCCTATAGTTTACCCACACATTGGTTTACACTTGTCAGGTTAGCGCATGTTCCTTCAGTCTTCCTATAGTTTACCCACTCATTGGTTTACACTTGTCAGGTTAGTGCATGTTCCTTGAGTCTTCCTATAGTTTACCCACGCATTGGTTTACACTTGTCAGGTTAGTGCATGTTCCTTCAGTCTTCCTATAGTTTAACCACTCATTGGTTTACACTTGTCAGGTTAGTGCATGTTCCTTCAGTCTTCCTATATTTTACCCACTCATTGGTTTACACTTGTCAGGTTAGCGCATGTTCCTTCAGTCTTCCTATAGTTTACCCACTCATTGGTTTACACTTGTCAGGTTAGTGCATGTTCCTTCAGTCTTCCTATAGTTTAACCACTCATTGGTTTACACTTGTCAGGTTAGTGCATGTTCCTTCAGTCTTCCTATATTTTACCCACTCATTGGTTTACACTTGTCAGGCTAGTGCATGTTCCTTCAGTCTTCCTATAGTTTACCCACTCATTGGTTTACACTTGTCAGGTTAGTGTATGTTCCTTCAGTCTTCCTGTAGTTTACCCACGCATTGGTTTACACTTGTCGGGTTAGTGCATGTGACAGACCCTTCTGTCAGGACTGAAGGAGTTAATTGTGTTTAGCTAAGAATCTAATTTCTAAAGACAGGTTTTCTGGCCTCAGCTATTGTGTGCTATAATTACATTTTAGTAATAAACAGGCCATTGTTTAATCACCCTCAGAGAGCAGACGCTAGGTGATAAGACAAGCCAAATGTGTTTAAGTTGTTATCTGCCTAAGTAAAGTATTTATGTAATGTAATTCTACTGTTTCATAAAAGGGCGTCTTCCCCTTTTTATCTAAATGTACAAGAGTCTTTCAACCCCCCCATCTGGGGTCAAACCTGTATAAATACTAGGCATCTAGCCTTTAATAAATGACATTCTGTTTTAAACCTGAAACTGGCTGGGTTGTGAATTGCTGATTCCCTATGCAGGACATTGTTCCCTGGTACTAACCCTTGGTACACTGTTGGTACCGTAACAATTGGTGGCAAGCGACGGAATGAACCTTATCGCCCAGAAGAGCAACTACACAAGCCAGTAACCTCAGGAAGAGGGGGATTATTACAATACTGACTAAGATGGAAAGAGTACCAGGGACAGAAGGAACCAATGGGCCCAGCATAGCAGACAGAACCCCTGCAGAAGCAAGCTTTGATCGGGCGGTTAAAATAAGACTGGCACATTATGGCCCCAACCCATCTTCGGAAATTATCGACCGGGTCATAGCAGCTGTGGAGGCCAACCTACTTCGCCAAAGCGGCGCTGCAGCAAACCCAGTGGAAAAGAGAAAAGTAAATTTTGCAGCTTTTAAAAACTTCCTGGAAACAGAAGGAGAGATTGATGGGTACCTTGCGGATTTTGAGAGGCAATGTGCACTACACAAGGTACCCGCAGAGGACTGGGTCATGATATTATCCGGAAAATTATCCGGCCGGGCCAGTGAGGCTTTTCGGGCCATTCCAGATGAGGAAGTCGGGGATTATTATACTGTAAAAGAGGCTCTGCTCTCCAAGTATGCGGTTACACCGGAGGCATACCGGAGGCGGTTCAGAGACACTGTTAAATTAGCTGGAGATTCCTACCTTGAGTGGGCATGTAAGGTGCACCGCACAGCAGCTCACTGGATAGCGGGGTGCCAAGCCGTATCTGGGGAAGAGGTGCTGCAGCTATTCCTGTTGGAACATTGCTTCGACAAGTTACCCGCAGGAGTTCGAGAGTGGGTTCGGGACCGTAAACCCTCCACCCTGCATGAAGCGGCTCGCTTGGCAGATGAGTATACGGATGCCCGCAAACTGGACACTGCTACCACTAAGCCCCCTGCTAGAGTGGAGTACAGACCCCCAGTCACCCCAGCAGCTGCCAGTTACCAAACCCCAGCGCACCGCTATACCACACGGCATCCGGCCACGAACTACCCTCAGGGAGCCCGGTTCAATTCGCGGGGCTACTCACAACCGATTCGGTGCTTAAGATGTAAGCAACTAGGGCACAAAAGACCAGAGTGTCCCCTAAACGCAGCGAACCAAGCGCAGTCCTGGAGAAGACCCGCCGGCGGAATCCCACGTAATCCTCAGCCTGCAGCCCGCTACGTAGAGGCGCAAGAATGCTGGAGCATCCTACATGAGGCAGACCTTACCTTGTGCAAGCTGCCCACCGGAATAACCGGCAACTGGTTAAAGTGAATGGGAAGAAGGTCAGTGGTCTACGGGATACTGGTGCTACCATGACCTTGCTTCAAAAGAACTTGGTGTCTGAGAAACAGTACACTGGAGATACTGTGGCTGTGAGGGTAGCAGGGGGTGATGTGTTCAGCCTACCTGTTGCCAGGGTACATTTGGATTGGGGAGTGGGCGCTAGACCTGTGAATGTGGGGGTCAAGAAGGACTTACCTGCTGATGTTCTTCTTGGAAATGACTTGGCCCCCCTTGTTTCTGCCTATGCTCCTATGGGTCCCGCTGATGTTAACCCTGTGACTACCCGTGCCCAGATCCGTGCAGCAGAGACTGACCCACCTGCTGCTAAGCCCCAGGACGCTGAGCTCAGTAAATCTCTATCCGCTATTGATATGTGGAGGTCCCGTTACAATGCGCTGATGAAGGAGAAGAGGAGCGCAGAGGAAAAAGCACGTTTAGAACGTGAATCTCTGCTAGACAAGCTGCACCGACAGACTGCAGAAAACACCAGCTTGAGAGTGGGACATGAAACCTTAAAGACAAACTTAGCGACACTTGAGGAGAAGCTGACGCTGGCTCATAGTGAGGTGCAGCAACTCAAGGGCACCCTATGTCAGTATGAAGGGATTGTGGATACCTATAAAGAGCAGGTACAGAAAACTCGTAAAGAAGCTGATGGGATTCTGAAGGACTGTTTGGCCCTGGTCTGGGCACTGAGGAATTTGAACCCTTGTTTGTATGGACAGGAATTCTCTCTCATAACGGGAATACAGATGGATTGTCCCAGCCAACTGACATGCCTACCACCTCCTAGTCCGGTCATCCCCAGGTTGACCCGCCAAAGGGTCAAGCCAGGTCTGCCGGAGTGTTCCACAAGGGGGGAGCTATGTGACAGACCCTTCTGTCAGGACTGAAGGAGTTAATTGTGTTTAGCTAAGAATCTAATTTCTAAAGACAGGTTTTCTGGCCTCAGCTATTGTGTGCTATAATTACATTTAAGTAATAAACAGGCCATTGTTTAATCACCCTCAGAGAGCAGACGCTAGGTGATAAGACAAGCCAAATGTGTTTAAGTTGTTATCTGCCTAAGTAAAGTATTTAAGTAATGTAATTCTACTGTTTCATAAAAGGGCGTCTTCCCCTTTTTATCTAAATGTACAAGAGTCTTTCAACCCCCCCATCTGGGGTCAAACCTGTATAAATACTAGGCATCTAGCCTTTAATAAATGACATTCTGTTTTAAACCTGAAACTGGCTGGGTTGTGAATTGCTGATTCCCTATGCAGGACATTGTTCCCTGGTACTAACCCTTGGTACACTGTTGGTACCGTAACAGTGCATGTTCCTTCAGTCTTCCTATAGTTTACACACACATTGGTTTACACTTGTCAGGTTAGTGCATGTTCCTTCAGTCTTCCTATAGTTTACCCATGCATTGGTTTACACTTGTCAGGTTAGCGCATGTTCCTTCAGTCTTCCTGTAGTTTACCCACGCATTGGTTTACACTTCTCGGGTTAGTGCATGTTCCTTCAGTCTTCCTATAGTTTACCCACGCATTGGTTTACACTTGTCGGGTTAGTGCATGTTCCTTCACTCTTCCTATAGTTTACCCATGCATTGGTTTACACTTGTCAGGTTAGTGCATGTTCCTTCAGTCTTCCTATAGTTTACCCATGCATTGGTTTACACTTGTCAGGTTAGCGCATGTTCCTTCAGTCTTCCTGTAGTTTACCCACGCATTGGTTTACACTTGTCGGGTTAGTGCATGTTCCTTCAGTCTTCCTATAGTTTACCCATGCATTGGTTTACACTTGTCAGGTTAGTGCATGTTCCTTCAGTCGTCCTGTAGTTTACCCACTCATTGGTTTACACTTGTCGGGTTAGTGCATGTTCCTTCAGTCTTCCTATAGTTTACACACACATTGGTTTACGCTTGTCAGGTTAGTGCATGTTCCTTCAGTCTTTCTATAGTTTACCCACTCATTGGTTTACACTTGTCAGGTTAGTGCATGTTCCTTCAGTCTTCCTATAGTTTACCCACGCATTGGTTTACACTTGTCAGGTTAGTGCATGTTCCTTCAGTCTTCCTATAGTTTACCCACGCATTGGTTTACACTTGTCTGGTTAGTGCATGTTCCTTCAGTCTTCCTATAGTTTACCCACACATTGGTTTACACTTGTCAGGTTAGCGCATGTTCCTTCAGTCTTCCTATAGTTTACCCACGCATTGGTTTACACTTGTCAGGTTAGTGCATGTTCCTTCAGTCTTCCTATAGTTTACCCACGCATTGGTTTACACTTGTCAGGTTAGTGCATGTTCCTTCAGTCTTTCTATAGTTTACCCACACATTGGTTTACACTTGTCAGGTTACCGCATGATCCTTCAGTCTTCCTATAGTTTACCCACGTATTGGTTTACACTTCTCAGGTTAGTGCATGTTCCTTCAGTCTTCCTATAGTTTACCCATGCATTGGTTTACACTTGTCAGGTTAGTGCATGTTCCTTCAGTCTTCCTATAGTTTACCCACGCATTGGTTTACACTTGTCAGGTTAGTGCATGTTCCTTCAGTCTTTCTATAGTTTACCCATGCATTGGTTTACACTTGTCAGGTTAGTGCATGTTCCTTCAGTCTTCCTGTAGTTTACCCACTCATTGGTTTACACTTGTCTCGTTAGTGCATGTTCCTTCAGTCTTCCTATAGTTTACCCACACATTGGTTTACACTTGTCAGGTTAGCGCATGTTCCTTCAGTCTTCCTATAGTTTACCCACGCATTGGTTTACACTTGTCAGGTTAGTGCATGTTCCTTCAGTCTTTCTATAGTTTACCCATGCATTGGTTTACACTTGTCAGGTTAGCGCATGTTCCTTCAGTCTTCCTGTAGTTTACCCACGCATTGGTTTACACTTGTCGGGTTAGTGCATGTTCCTTCAGTCTTCCTATAGTTTACCCACGCATTGGTTTACACTTGTCGGGTTAGTGCATGTTCCTTCAGTCTTTTTATAGTTTACCCATGCATTGGTTTACACTTGTCAGGTTAGTGCATGTTCCTTCAGTCTTCCTATAGTTTACCCATGCATTGGTTTACACTTGTCAGGTTAGCGCATGTTCCTTCAGTCTTCCTGTAGTTTACCCACGCATTGGTTTACACTTGTCGGGTTAGTGCATGTTCCTTCAGTCTTCCTATAGTTTACCCATGCATTGGTTTACACTTGTCAGGTTAGTGCATGTTCCTTCAGTCTTCCTGTAGTTTACCCACTCATTGGTTTACACTTGTCGGGTTAGTGCATGTTTCTTCAGTCTTCCTATAGTTTACACACACATTGGTTTACGCTTGTCAGGTTAGTGCATGTTCCTTCAGTCTTTCTATAGTTTACCCACTCATTGGTTTACACTTGTCAGGTTAGTGCATGTTCCTTCAGTCTTCCTATAGTTTACCCACGCATTGGTTTACACTTGTCAGGTTAGTGCATGTTCCTTCAGTCTTCCTATAGTTTACCCACGCATTGGTTTACACTTGTCTAGTTAGTGCATGTTCCTTCAGTCTTCCTATAGTTTACCCACACATTGGTTTACACTTGTCAGGATAGGGCATGTTCCTTCAGTCTTCCTAAAGTTTACCCACGCATTGGTTTACACTTGTCAGGTTAGTGCATGTTCCTGCAGTCTTCCTATAGTTTACCCACGCATTGGTTTACACTTGTCAGGTTAGTGCATGTTCCTTCAGTCTTTCTATAGTTTACCCACGTATTGGTTTACACTTGTCAGGTTTGTGCATGTTCCTTCAGTCTTCCTATAGTTTACCCACGCATTGGTTTACACTTGTCAGGTTAGTGCATGTTCCTTCAGTCTTCCTATAGTTTACCCATGCATTGGTTTACACTTGTCAGGTTAGTGCATGTTCCTTCAGTCTTTCTATAGTTTACCCATGCATTGGTTTACACTTGTCAGGTTTGTGCATGTTCCTTCAGTCTTCCTGTAGTTTACCCACTCATTGGTTTACACTTGTCTGGTTAGTGCATGTTCCTTCAGTCTTCCTATAGTTTACCCACACATTGGTTTACACTTGTCAGGTTAGCGCATGTTCCTTCAGTCTTCCTATAGTTTACCCACGCATTGGTTTACACTTGTCAGGTTAGCGCATGTTCCTTCAGTCTTCCTATAGTTTACCCACGCATTGGTTTACACTTGTCTGGTTAGTGCATGTTCCATCAGTCTTCCTATAGTTTACCCACACATTGGTTTACACTTGTCAGGTTAGCGCATGTTCCTTCAGTCTTCCTATAGTTTACCCACGTATTGGTTTACACTTCTCAGGTTAGTGCATGTATCTTCAGTCTTCCTATAGTTTACCCATGCATTGGTTTACACTTGTCAGGTTAGTGCATGTTCCTTCAGTCTTTCTATAGTTTACCCATGCATTGGTTTACACTTGTCAGGTTAGCGCATGTTCCTTCAGTCTTCCTATAGTTTACCCACACATTAGTTTACACTTGTCAGGTTAGTGCATGTTCTTTCAGTCTTTCTATAGTTTACCCATGCATTGGTTTACACTTGTCAGGTTAGCGCATGTTCCTTCAGTCTTCCTATAGTTTACCCACACATTGGTTTACACTTGTCAGGTTAGCGCATGTTCCTTCAGTCTTCCTATAGTTTACCCACGTATTGGTTTACACTTGTCAGGTTAGCACATGTTCCTTCAGTCTTCCTATAGTTTACCCACACATTGGTTTATACTTGTCAGGTTAGTGCATGTTCCTTCAGTCTTCCTATAGTTTACCCACACATTGGTTTACACTTGTCAGGTTAGTGCATGTTCCTTCAGTCTTCCTATAGTTTACCCACACATTGGTTTACACTTGTCAGGTTAGCGCATGTTCCTTCAGTCTTCCTATAGTTTACCTACGCATTGGTTTACACTTGTCAGGTTAGTGCATGTTCCTTCAGTCTTCCTATAGTTTACCCATGCATTGGTTTACACTTGTCAGGTTAGCGCATGTTCCTTCAGTCTTTCTATAGTTTACCCACGCATTGGTTTACACTTGTCAGGTTAGTACATGTTCCTTCAGTCTTCCTATAGTTTACCCACGCATTGGTTTACACTTGTCAGGTTAGTGCATGTTCCTTCAGTCTTCCTATAGTTTACCCACACATTGGTTTACACTTGTCAGGTTAGCGCATGTTCCTTCAGTCTTCCTATAGTTTACCCGTGCATTGGTTTACACTTGTCAGGTTAGTGCATGTTCCTTCAGTCTTCCTATAGTTTACCCACACATTGGTTTACACTTGTCAGGTTAGTGCATGTTCCTTCAGTCTTCCTATAGTTTACCCACACATTGGTTTACACTTGTCAGGTTAGTGCATGTTCCTTCAGTCTTCCTATAGTTTACCCACACATTGGTTTACACTTGTCAGGTTAGCGCATGTTCCTTCAGTCTTCCTATAGTTTACCTACGCATTGGTTTACACTTGTCAGGTTAGTGCATGTTCCTTCAGTCTTCCTATAGTTTACCCATGCATTGGTTTACACTTGTCAGGTTAGCGCATGTTCCTTCAGTCTTTCTATAGTTTACCCACGCATTGGTTTACACTTGTCAGGTTAGTACATGTTCCTTCAGTCTTCCTATAGTTTACCCACGCATTGGTTTACACTTGTCAGGTTAGTGCATGTTCCTTCAGTCTTCCTATAGTTTACCCACACATTGGTTTACACTTGTCAGGTTAGCGCATGTTCCTTCAGTCTTCCTATAGTTTACCCGTGCATTGGTTTACACTTGTCAGGTTAGTGCATGTTCCTTCAGTCTTCCTATAGTTTACCCATGCATTGGTTTACACTTGTCAGGTTAGTGCATGTTCCTTCAATCTTCCTATAGTTTACACACGCATTGGTTTACACTTGTCAGGTTAGCGCATGTTCCTTCAGTCTTCCTATAGTTTACCCACACATTGGTTTACACTTGTCAGGTTAGCGCATGTTCCTTCAGTCTTCCTATAGTTTACCCACGCATTGGTTTACACTTGTCAGGTTAGTGCATGTTCCTTCAGTCTTCCTATAGTTTACCCACACATTGGTTTACACTTGTCAGGTTAGTGCATGTTCCTTCAGTCTTCCGATAGTTTACCCACGCATTGGTTTACACTTGTCTGGTTAGTGCATGTTCCTTCAGTCTTCCTATAGTTTAACCACGCATTGGTTTACACTTGTCAGGTTAGTGCATGTTCCTTCAGTCTTCCTGTAGTTTACCCACGCATTGGTTTACACTTGTCAGGTTAGTGCATGTTCCTTCAGTCTTCCTATAGTTTAACCACGCATTGGTTTACACTTGTCGGGTTAGTGCATGTTCCTTCAGTCTTCCTATAGTTTAACCACGCATTGGTTTACACTTGTCAGGTTAGCGCATGTTCCTTCAGTCTTCCTATAGTTTACCCACGCATTGGTTTACACTTGTCAGGTTAGTGCATGTTCCTTCAGTCTTCCTATAGTTTACCCACACATTGGTTTACACGTGTCGGGTTAGTGCATGTTCCTTCAGTCTTCCTATAGTTTACCCATGCATTGGTTTACACTTGTCAGGTTAGTGCATGTTCCTTCAGTCTTCCTATAGTTTACCCACGCATTGGTTTACACTTGTCAGGTTAGTGCATGTTCCTTCAGTCTTCCTATAGTTTACCCACGCATTGGTTTACACTTGTCAGGTTAGTGCATGTTCCTTCAGTCTTCCTATAGTTTACCCACGCATTGGTTTACACTTGTCAGGTTAGCGAATGTTCCTCAGTCTTCCTATAGTTTACCCACGGATTGGTTTACACTTGTCAGGTTAGTGCATGTTCCTTCAGTCTTCCTATAGTTTACCCACACATTGGTTTACACTTGTCAGGTTAGCGCATGTTCCTTCAGTCTTCCTATAGTTTACCCGTGCATTGGTTTACACTTGTCAGGTTAGTGCATGTTACTTCAGTCTTCCTATAGTTTACCCACGCATTGGTTTACACTTGTCAGGTTAGTGCATGTTCCTTCAGTCTTCCTATAGTTTACCCATGCATTGGTTTACACTTGTCAGGTTAGCGCATGTTCCTTCAGTCTTCCTATAGTTTACCCACACATTGGTTTACACTTGTCAGGTTAATGCATGTTCCTTCAGTCTTCCTATAGTTTACCCATTCATTGGTTTACACTTGTCAGGTTAGTGCATGTTCCTTCAGTCTTCCTATAGTTTACCCATGCATTGGTTTGCACTTGTCAGGTTAGTGCATGTTCCTTCAGTCTTCCTATAGTTTACCCACTCATTGGTTTACACTTGTCAGGTTAGTGCATGTTCCTTCAGTCTTCCTATAGTTTACCCACGCATTGGTTTACACTTGTCAGGTTAGGGCATGTTCCTTCAGTCTTCCTATAGTTTACCCACGCATTGGTTTACACTTGTCAGGTTAGCGCATGTTCCTTCAGTCTTCCTATAGTTTACCCACTCATTGGTTTACACTTGTCAGGTTAGCGCATGTTCCTTCAGTCTTCGTATAGTTTACCCACACATTGGTTTACACTTGTCAGGTTAGTGCATGTTCCTTCAGTCTTCCTATAGTTTACCCACACATTGGTTTACACTTGTCAGGTTAGTGCATGTTCCTTCAGTCTTCCTGTAGTTTACCCACTCATTGGTTTACACTTGTCAGGTTAGCGCATGTTCCTTCAGTCTTCCTATAGTTTACCCATGCATTGGTTTACACTTGTCAGGTTAGTGCATGTTCCTTCAGTCTTCCTATAGTTTACCCATGCATTGGTTTACACTTGTCAGGTTAGTGCATGTTCCTTCAGTCTTCCTATAGTTTACCCACGCATTGGTTTACACTTGTCAGGTTAGTGCATGTTCCTTCAGTCTTCCTATAGTTTACCCATGCATTGGTTTACACTTGTCAGGTTAGCGCATGTTCCTTCAGTCTTCCTATAGTTTACCCACACATTGGTTTACACTTGTCAGGTTAATGCATGTTCCTTCAGTCTTCCTATAGTTTACCCATTCATTGGTTTACACTTGTCAGGTTAGTGCATGTTCCTTCAGTCTTCCTATAGTTTACCCATGCATTGGTTTGCACTTGTCAGGTTAGTGCATGTTCCTTCAGTCTTCCTATAGTTTACCCACTCATTGGTTTACACTTGTCAGGTTAGTGCATGTTCCTTCAGTCTTCCTATAGTTTACCCACGCATTGGTTTACACTTGTCAGGTTAGGGCATGTTCCTTCAGTCTTCCTATAGTTTACCCACGCATTGGTTTACACTTGTCAGGTTAGCGCATGTTCCTTCAGTCTTCCTATAGTTTACCCACTCATTGGTTTACACTTGTCAGGTTAGCGCATGTTCCTTCAGTCTTCGTATAGTTTACCCACACATTGGTTTACACTTGTCAGGTTAGTGCATGTTCCTTCAGTCTTCCTATAGTTTACCCACACATTGGTTTACACTTGTCAGGTTAGTGCATGTTCCTTCAGTCTTCCTGTAGTTTACCCACTCATTGGTTTACACTTGTCAGGTTAGCGCATGTTCCTTCAGTCTTCCTATAGTTTACCCATGCATTGGTTTACACTTGTCAGGTTAGTGCATGTTCCTTCAGTCTTCCTATAGTTTACCCATGCATTGGTTTACACTTGTCAGGTTAGTGCATGTTCCTTTAGTCTTCCTATAGTTTACCCACGCATTGGTTTACACTTGTCAGGTTAGCGCATGTTCCTTCAGTCTTCCTATAGTTTACCCACGCATTGGTTTACACTTGTCAGGTTAGTGCATGTTCCTTCAGTCTTCCTATAGTTTACCCATGCATTGGTTTACACTTGTCAGGTTAGCGCATGTTCCTTTAGTCTTCCTATAGTTTACCCACACATTGGTTTACACTTGTCAGGTTAGTGCATGTTCCTTCAGTCTTCCTATAGTTTACCCACGCATTGGTTTACACTTGTCAGGTTAGCGCATGTTCCTTCAGTCTTCCTATAGTTTACCCGTGCATTGGTTTACACTTGTCAGGTTAGCGCATGTTCCTTCAGTCTTCCTATAGTTTACCCACACATTGGTTTACACTTGTCAGGTTAGCGCATGTTCCTTCAGTCTTCCTATAGTTTACCCACGCATTGGTTTACACTTGTCAGGTTAGTGCATGTTCCTTCAGTCTTCCTATAGTTTACCCACACATTGGTTTACACTTGTCAGGTTAGTGCATGTTCCTTCAGTCTTCCTATAGTTTACCCACGCATTGGTTTACACTTGTCAGGTTAGCGCATGTTCCTTCAGTCTTCCTATAGTTTACCCACACATTGGTTTACACTTGTCAGGTTAGTGTATGTTCCTTCAGTCTTCCTATAGTTTACCCACATATTGGTTTACACTTGTCAGGTTAGTGCATGTTCCTTCAGTCTTCATATAGTTTACCCACTCATTGGTTTACACTTGTCAGGTTAGCGCATGTTCCTTCAGTCTTCCTATAGTTTACCCACGCATTGGTTTACACTTGTCAGGTTAGCGCATGTTCCTTCAGTCTTCCTATAGTTTACACACACATTGGTTTACACTTGTCAGGTTAGTGCATGTTCCTTCAGTCTTCCTATAGTTTACCCACACATTGGTTTACACTTGTCAGGTTAGTGCATGTTCATTCAGTCTTCCTATAGTTTACCCACACATTAGTTTACACTTTTCAGGTTAGCGCATGTTCCTTCAGTCTTCCTATAGTTTACCCACGCATTGGTTTACACTTGTCAGGTTAGTGCATGTTCCTTCAGTCTTCCTATAGTTTACCCACGCATTAGTTTACACTTGTCAGGTTAGTGCATGTTCCTTCAGTCTTCCTATAGTTTACCCACGCATTGGTTTACACTTGTCGGGTTAGCGCATGTTCCTTCAGTCTTCCTATAGTTTACCCACGCATTGGTTTACACTTGTCAGGTTAGCGCATGTTCCTTCAGTCTTCCTATAGTTTACCCACTCATTGGTTTACACTTGTCAGGTTAGTGCATGTTCCTTCAGTCTTCCTATAGTTTACCCACGCATTGGTTTACACTTGTCAGGCTAGCAAATGTTCCTTCAGTCTTCCTATAGTTTACCCTCACATTGGTTTACACTTGTCAGGTTAGCGCATGTTCCTTCAGTCTTCCTATAGTTTACCCACGCATTGGTTTACACTTGTCTGGTTAGCACATGTTCCTTCAGTCTTCCTATAGTTTACCCACACATTGGTTTACACTTGTCAGGTTAGTGCATGTTCCTTTAGTCTTCCTATAGTTTACCCACGCATTGGTTTACACTTGTCAGGTTAGTGCATGTTCCTTCAGTCTTCCTATAGTTTACCCACTCATTGGTTTACACTTGTCAGGTTAGTGCATGTTCCTTCAGTCTTCCTATAGTTTAACCACTCATTGGTTTACACTTGTCAGGTTAGTGCATGTTCCCTCAGTCTTCCTATAGTTTACCCACACATTGGTTTACACTTGTCAGGTTAGTGCATATTCCTTCAGTCTTCCTATAGTTTACTTATGCATTGGTTTACACTTGTCAGGTTAGCGCATGTTTCTTCAGTCTTCCTATAGTTTACCCACACATTGGTTTACACTTGTCAGGTTAGCGCATGTTCCTTCAGTCTTCCTGTAGTTTACCCACGCATTGGTTTACACTTGTCAGGTTAGTGCATGTTCCTTCAGTCTTCCTATAGTTTACCCACGCATTGGTTTACACTTGTCAGGTTAGCTCATGTTCCTTCAGTCTTCCTATAGTTTACCCACGCATTGGTTTACACTTGTCAGGTTAGCGCATGTTCCTTCAGTCTTCCTATAGTTTACCCACGCATTGGTTTACACTTGTCAGGTTAGCGCATGTTCCTTCAGTCTTCCTGTAGTTTACCCATGCATTGGTTTATACTTGTCAGGTTAGCGCATGTTCCTTCAGTCTTCCTATAGTTTACCCACACATTGGTTTATACTTGTCAGGTTAGCGCATGTTCCCTCAGTCTTCCTATAGTTTACCCACTCATTGGTTTACACTTGTCAGGTTAGTGCATGTTCCTTCAGTCTTCCTATAGTTTACCCATGCATTGGTTTACACTTGTCAGGTTAGCGCATGTTCCTTCAGTCTTCCTATAGTTTACCCACACATTGGTTTACACTTGTCAGGTTAGCGCATGTTCCTTTAGTTTACCCACTCATTGGTTTACACTTGTCAGGTTAGCGCATGTTCCTTCAGTCTTCCTATAGTTTACCCATGCATTGGTTTACACTTGTCAGGTTAGCGCATGTTCCTTCAGTCTTCCTATAGTTTACCCACACATTGGTTTACACTTGTCAGGTTAGCGCATGTTCCTTCAGTCTTCCTATAGTTTACCCACACATTGGTTTACACTTGTCAGGTTAGCGCATGTTCCTTCAGTCTTCCTATAGTTTACCCATGCATTGGTTTACACTTGTCAGGTTAGCGCATGTTCCTTCAGTCTTCCTGTAGTTTACCCACGCATTGGTTTACACTTGTCAGGTTAGTGCATGTTCCTTCAGTCTTCCTATAGTTTACCCACGCATTGGTTTACACTTGTCAGGTTAGCGCATGTTCCTTCAGTCTTCCTATAGTTTACCCACGCATTGGTTTACACTTGTCAGGTTAGTGCATGTTCCTTCAGTCTTCCTATAGTTTACCCACACATTGGTTTACACTTGTCAGGTTAGTGCATGTTCCTTCAGTCTTCCTATAGTTTACCCACGCATTGGTTTACACTTGTCAGGTTAGTGCATGTTCCTTCAGTCTTCCTATAGTTTACCCACGCATTGGTTTACACTTGTCAGGTTAGTGCATGTTCCTTCAGTCTTCCTATAGTTTACCCACGCATTGGTTTACACTTGTCAGGTTAGTGCATGTTCCTTCAGTCTTCCTATAGTTTACCCACACATTGGTTTACACTTGTCAGGTTAGCGCATGTTCCTTCAGTCTTCCTATAGTTTACCCACGCATTGGTTTACACTTGTCAGGTTAGTGCATGTTCCTTCAGTCTTCCTATAGTTTACCCACACATTGGTTTACACTTGTCAGGTTAGTGCATGTTCCTTCAGTCTTCCTATAGTTTACACACTCATTGGTTTACACTTGTCAGGTTAGCGCATGTTCCTTCAGTCTTCCTATAGTTTACCCACGCATTGGTTTACACTTGTCAGGTTAGCGCATGTTCCTTCAGTCTTCCTATAGTTTACCCACGCAGTGGTTTACACTTGTCAGGTTAGTGCATGTTCCTTCAGTCTTCCTATAGTTTACCCACATATTGGTTTACACTTGTCAGGTTAGTGCATGTTCCTTCAGTCTTCCTATAGTTTACCCACGCATTGGTTTACACTTGTCAGGTTAGTGCATGTTCCTTCAGTCTTCCTATAGTTTACCCACGTATTGGTTTACACTTGTCAGGTTAGTGCATGTTCCTTCAGTCTTCCTATAGTTTACCCATGCATTGGTTTACACTTGTCAGGTTAGTGCATGTTCCTTCAGTCTTCCTATAGTTTACCCACACATTGGTTTACACTTGTCAGGTTAGCGCATGTTCCTTCAGTCTTCCTATAGTTTACCCACACATTGGTTTACACTTGTCAGGTTAGCGCATGTTCCTTCAGTCTTCCTATAGTTTACCCACGCATTGGTTTACACTTGTCAGGTTAGCGCATGTTCCTTCAGTCTTCCTATAGTTTACCCACGCATTGGTTTACACTTGTCAGGTTAGCGCATGTTCCTTCAGTCTTCCTATAGTTTACCCATGCATTGGTTTATACTTGTCAGGTTAGCGCATGTTCCTTCAGTCTTTCTATAGTTTACCCACGCATTGGTTTACACTTGTCAGGTTAGCGCATGTTCCTTCAGTCTTCCTGTAGTTTACCCACTCATTGGTTTACACTTGTCAGGTTAGTGCATGTTTCTCACAGTTATGCGCACTTCAAGTATTTTATAAGTTTTATAAAAGGTTTATTTAAAAACAACACATTATAAACAAAAGCAGTGAGTTAAAAAAGGGGTGTCCAAGTTTTACCCCCTATCTGCAAAGCTTTTCATCAGGCATCTTAGTTGAAGACTTCAGGAACCATGAGTAGATATTGAGGCGTTAGTGTTAGGTTTTTTTTGGGGGGTGTTTTTTTTGTTTGTTTTTTTAAGATTAGGGTTTGGGCAGTGTAAAAGAGTTGAATGCCCTTTAGGGGCAATGGGTAGCTTAGGTTTCTTTTAGACTTAGGTTTTTTATTTGTGGGGGTTGGTTGGGTGGTGAGTTTTACTGTTGGGGGGACTTTGTAATTTTTTGTATTTAAAAAGCTGTTTAACTTAGGGCAATGCCCTACAAAAGGCCATTTTAAGGGTCATTGGTAGTTTATTGTAGGTTAGGGGGTGTTTTAATTTTGGGGGGCTTTTTATTTTTATAGGGCTATTAGAAAAGGTGTAATTGTTTTTATTTTTGATAATTTTGTTTATTATTTTTCGTAATTTTAGAATTTATTATTTATTTTTTAAGACACGATGAGTCCACGGATCATCCTAATTACTAATGGGATATTCAACTCCTGGTCAGCAGGAGGAGGCAAAGAGCTCCACAGCAGAGCTTTTAAATAGCTCCTCCCTTTCATCCCACTCCAGTCATTCTCTTTGCCTACGTTAGTAATAGGAAGAGGTAAAGTGAGGTGTTAGATTAGATTCTTCAATCAAGAGTTTATTATTTTTGTAGTGCAAGTGTGTGCTGCTTTGTTCTAGGGTGTAGCCGTAATCCATATCAGTCTCTTCAGTAGGGCAGTGGTGGCTTTAGAGCAATGGGAACTTATTTGACATAATTCACACTGTGCCTCCCATATATTTATGCTGCCCTAATCCTGATAGCCTAAGCATGATTACTCAGGCTTTATTCTTTTTCCACAGGGCTATGTGAGGGAGAGTACCTTGCAAACCTGCTGAGCTGCCCTGCTGTCGGGCAGATTTTAAAGGTAAGTGCTAACTTTTTATTCTGGGTCTGGGAAGATTTCAGAGGAGTGGAGCACTTTATTAAATTCCAGGGGACATAACTTAATTTTCTATAAGAGGAGGACCCTGTGACAGCAAGTGGTATGCAGGCACTGGGCTAAGGGCTTAACCTCTATAACTGAGTATAAAGAACTCAGTAGGAGGGAAATGTGTTTTGTGGCAGGTTCAGCAATCGGTTTGTCTTTGGGCTAAGATGCTACATATCAGGGGTAGCTATTTACACTCAAGTTTTTACTAGAGCCTAAGTTTCTCCCGGTAGCTATTTCTCTTGTAAGATGTATCGAGTCCACGGATTCATCCTTACTTGTGGGATATTCTCCTCCCCTACAGGAAGTGGCAAAGAGAGAACCCACAGTAGAGCTGCCTATATAGCTCCCCCCCTTAGCTCCACCCCCCAGTCATTCTCTTTGCCTACTCTAAGTAACTAGGAAGTGCAGAGCGAGTGTGGTGACAAAGATGTTAGTTTTTTATTTCTCAAGCAAAAGTTTGTTATTTTAAATGGTGCCGGTGTGTACTATTTACTCTTTGGCAGAAAAGAGATGAAGATTTCTGCAAGGAGGATTATGATCTTAGCACTAAGATCCACTGCTGTTCTCACAATGGCTGAAGAGTACAGGAACACTTTAGTTGGGGGAACGGTTTGCATGCTAAGCTGCATATGAGGTATGTTCAGTCTATGTTTTTCTAGACAGACTGTGTTTATTCTAGAAAAGGCTGGCAATATCCCCATGGGGAAAGGGTAAGCTGTATTCAGACACTTGGATAGGAATTTCAGCTTGCTTGAAGGGCTCATTTGTTACTGGTGACACTGTTAGGAAAAAACATTTTTGTTTGTTCAGTAAATAATGCAATTATAACATTTTTTGAAGGGATTAAAGGGGTCATTGTGGCTTGTGTTAGGGTTTTTTAACCCACATGGTTAATTAAGAGACACTCAGGTGTTTTTCTAATAGGCCTCAAAACATCGAGTGAGGTGGGAGGGGCCTATTTTTGCGCCTCAATTGCGCAGTTTCTTTTCCTTAGAGTCATCCAACTGCTTCTCTAGAGGTTCCTGCTGTGTTTGAGGGCTGTAAAGGAGGTTTTTTTCCCACAAATCATTCTGAAGGGCAGGTAGGCGCCACAGCAGAGCTGTGGCAAGGTGCTGGATGTCTTTTTTACCGGTTTTGACGTTTTTTCAATCCGGTTTTGCCATTAAGGGGTTAATTGTTTATTTGCATAGTTGTGCAAAGTTACTAAGGCTGTAAGATACTACTGTAAAAATTTCGTTAAGTTTACTGCTTTTTTACACTGTTTTGCAGAACTTGTGCAGCTCTTTTTCTCTTAAAGGCACAGTACCGTTTTATTTCTAAGTGTTATTTACTTTGATTACAGTGTTTTCCAAGCTTGCTTGTTACATTACTAGCCTGTTTAACATGTCTGACACCAAGGAAAATCCTTGTTCAATATGTTTGGAAGCCATTGTGGAACCCCCTCTTAGAATGTGTCCCAAATGTACTGATATGTCTATAAATTATAAAGAACATATATTAGCACTTAAAAATAGAGCAATAGATGAAGTAAATGAGGGTTCGCCATCTAGCTCTCCCCAAGTGTCACAACCAGTAACGCCCGCACAAGTGACGCCAAGTACCTCTAGTGTGTCACATTCATTTACTTTACAAGACATGGCCACAGTTATGAATACAACCCTCACTGAGGTTTTATCCAAACTGCCTGGTTTACAAGGAAAGCGGGACAGCTCTGGGTTAAGGAAAAATGCTGAGCCGTATCACGCTTTAGTAGCCGTATCTGATATGCCCTCACAATGCTCTGAGGTAGGGGTGGGGGATTTGTTATCTGAGGGAGAAATTTCTGATTCAGGAAAGACACTTCCTCAGACAGATTCTGATATGACGGCCTTTAAATTTAAGCTTGAACACCTCCGCTTATTGCTTAGGGAGGTATTAGCAACTCTAGATGATTGTGACCCTATAGTGGTCCCAGAGAAATTGTGTAAAATCGATAGATACTTAGAGGTTCCTGTTTACACTGATGTTTTTCCAGTCCCTAAGAGAATTGTGAATATTATTGCTAAGGAGTGGGAGAGACCAGGTATTCCGTTCACTCCCCCTCCTGTTTTAAAGAAAATGTTTCCCATATCTGATACCGTAAGGGACTCATGGCAGACAGTTCCTAAGGTGGAGGGAGCTATTTCTACTCTGTCTAATCGTACAACTATACCTATCGAGGACAGTTGTGCTTTCAAAGATCCTATGGATAAAAAATTAGAGGGTCTCCTGAAGAAAATTTTTGTTCATCAAGGTTTTTCTCTCCAACCTTTTGCGTGCATCGTTCCTGTAACGACTGCAGCTGCTTTCTGGTTTGAGGCTCTAGAAGAGGCTCTTCAAATGGAGACTCCATTAGAGGAAATTATGGACAGAATTAAAGCACTTAAGTTGGCTAATTCTTTTATTACAGATGCCGCTTTTCAACTAGCTAAATTAGCGGCAAAGAATTCAGGTTTTGCCATTTTAGCACGCAGGGCATTATGGCTTAAGTCCTGGTCTGCTGATGTGTCATCTAAATCTAAAAAGGTAAGACCCTATTCGGGCCTGAACTGAAGGAGATTATTTCAGACATCACTGGAGGGAAAGGTCATGCCCTCCCTCAGGATAGATCAAATAAGATGAGGGCCAAACAAAATCATTTTCGTTCCTTTCGGAACTTTAAGAGTGGTCCCGCTTCAGCTTCCTCTGCTACAAAGCAAGAGGGGAATTTTGCCCAATCCAAGTCAGTCTGGAAACCTAACCAGTCTTGGAACAAGGGTAAACAGGCCAAGAACCCTGCAGCTGCCTCTAAGACAGCATGAAGGGGTAGCCCCCGATCCGGGACTGGATCTAGTAGGGGGCAGACTCTCTCTCTTCGCTCAGGCTTGGGCGAGAGATGTTCAGGATCCCTGGGCTTTAGAAATTGTGTCCCAGGGATATCTTCTGGAATTCAAGGGCTCCCTTCCAAGGGGGAGATTTCACATTTCTCGATTGTCTGTAAACCAGACAAAGAGAGATGCGTTCTTACGCTGTGTAGAAGACATACATACCATGGGGGTGATTCGCCCAGTCCCAAAGGAGGAAGAGGGGCTAGGGTTTTATTCAAACCTGTTTGTGGTTCCCAAGAAAGAGGGAACTTTCAGACCAATCTTGGATCTCAAAATTCTAAACAAGTTCTTCAAAGTTACATCGTTCAAGATGGAGACTATTCAGACTATTCTACCTCTGATCCAAGAGGGTCAATATATGACTACCGTGGAATTAAAGGATGCGTATCTACACATCCCTATTCACAGAGATCATCATCAATTCCTCAGATTCGCCTTTCTAAACAGGCATTACCAGTTTGTGGCCCTTCCCTTCGGGTTGGCCACTGCTCCCAGAATTTTCACAAAAGTGCTAGGTTCCCTTCTGGCGGTTCTACGACCACGGGGCATAGCAGTGGCGCCTTATCTAGACGACATCTTAATTCAGGCGTCGACTTTCCAGCTAGCCAAGTCTCACACAGACATCGTGTTGGCTTTTCTGACATCTCATGGGTGGAAGGTGAACATAAAAAAGAGTTCTCTCTTCCCTCTTACAAGAGTTTCCTTCCTAGGGACTCTGATAGACTCGGTAGAAATGAAAATATTTCTGACGGAGGTCAAAAAGTTAAAACTCTTATCCACTTGCCAAGCTCTTCATTCCATTCCTCGGCCATCAGTGGCTCAGTGTATGGAGGTAATCGGACTCATGGTAGCGGCAATGGACATAGTTCCTTTTGCCCGTCTACACCTCAGACCACTGCAATTATGCATGCTCAAACAGTGGAATGGGGATTATGCCGATTTATCTCCTCAACTGCATCTGGACCAGGAGACCAGAGATTCTCTTCTCTGGTGGTTGTCTCAGGACCACCTGTCTCAGGGAATGTGCTTCCGCAAGCCAGAGTGGCTCATTGTAACGACAGATGCCAGCCTGCTAGGCTGGGGTGCAGTCTGGAACTCCCTGAAAGCACAGGGCTTATGGTCTCGGGAGGAATCTCTCCTCCCGATAAACATTTTAGAACTGAGAGTGATTTTCAATGCACTTCAGGCGTGGCCTCAGTCTGCTGCGGCCAAATTCATCAGGTTTCAGTCGGACAACATCACGACTGTAGCTTATATCAATCATCAGGGAGGAACAAGGAGTTCTCTAGCGATGATGGAGGTAACCAAAATAATCTGGTGGGCAGAGGATCACTCTTGCCATCTCTCAGCAATCCACATTCCAGGAGTAGAGAACTGGGAGGCGGATTTTCTAAGTCGCCAGACTCTTCATCCAGGGGAGTGGGAATTCCATCCAGAGGTATTCGCCCAGCTGATTCAGCTATGGGGCACACCAGAATTGGATCTGATGGCGTCTCGTCAGAATGCCAAACTTCCTCGTTACGGGTCCAGGTCCCAGGATCCCAAGGCGGTACTGATAGATGCTCTAGCAGTGTCTTGGTCCTTCAATCTGGCCTATGTATTTCCACTGTTTCCTCTCCTCCCACGTCTGGTTGCCAGAATCAAGCAGGAGAGAGCTTTGGTAATTCTGATAGCTCCTGCGTGGCCACGCAGGACTCGGTATGCAGACCTAGTGGACATGTCCTCGGTTCCACCGTGGACTCTGCCAATGAGGCGGGACCTTCTAATCCAAGGCCCGTTCACGCATCCAAATCTAATTTCTCTCCGTCTGACTGCTTGGAGATTGAACGCATGATTTTATCAAAGCGTGGTTTCTCTGAATCGGTCATTGATACCCTGATTCAGGCTAGAAAGCCTGTCACCAGGAAGATTTATCATAAGATTTGGCGCAAATATCTTTATTGGTGTGAATCCAAGGGTTACTCGTGGAGTAAGATTAGGATTCCTAGAATATTGTCTTTTCTCCAAGAAGGTTTGGAGAATGGATTATCTGCTAGTTCCCTAAAAGGACAAATATCTGCTTTGTCTATTCTACTTCACAAACATCTGGCAGATGTCCCAGACGTTAAAGCATTTAGTCAGGCTTTGTTCAGAATCAAGCCTGTATTTAAACCTGTTGCTCCGCCATGGAGCCTAAACTTAGTTCTTAAAGTTCTTCAAGGGGTTCCGTTTGAACCTATGCATTACATAGATATTAAGCTTCTATCTTGGAAAGTTTTGTTTTTAGTAGCTATCCCTTCGGCTCGAAGAGTTTCTGAGCTATCTGCTTTACAATGTGATTCCCCTTACCTTGTTTTCCATGCAGATAAGGGGGTTTTACGTACCAAACCTGGGTTTCTTCCTAAGGTTGTTTCTAATAAGAATATCAATCAAGAGATTGTGGTTCCTTCTTTGTGTCCTAATCCTTCATCTAAGAAGGAACGTCTGTTACACAATCTTGATGTGGTTCGTGCATTAAAACTCTACTTACAAGCAACTAAAGATTTCCGTCAAACATCTTCTTTGTTTGTTGTTTATTCTGGTAAACGGAGAGGTCAAAGGGCTACGGCTACCTCTCTTTCCTTTTGTCTGAAAAGCATCATCCGTTTGGCCTATGAGGCTGCTGCATGGCAGCCTCCTGAAAGGATTACTGCTCATTCTACTAGAGCTGTGGCTTCCACATGGGCTTTTAAAAATAAGGCTTCTGTTGAACAGATTTGTAAGGCGGCGACTTGGTCTTCGCTTCATACTTTTTCCAAATTTTACAAATTCGATACTTTTGCTTCTTTGGAGGCTATTTTTGGACGAAAGGTTCTACAAGCAGTGATGCCTTCCGTTTAAGGTCCCTGTCTTGTCCCTCCCTTCATCCTTGTCCTAAAGCTTTGGTATTGGTATCCCACAAGTAAGGATGAATCCGTGGACTCGATACATCTTACAAGAGAAAACATAATTTATGCTTACCTGATAAATTTATTTCTCTAGTGATGTATTGAGTCCACGGCCCGTTCTGTTTTTTAAGACAGGCATATATATTTTTATTTTAAAACTTTCAGTCACCACTGCACCCTATGGTTTCTCCTTTTTCTTCCTAGCCTTCGGTCGAATGACTGGGGGGTGGAGCTAAGGGGGGAGCTATATAGGCAGCTCTGCTGTGGGTGCTCTCTTTGCCACTTCCTGTAGGGGAGGAGAATATCCCACAAGTAAGGATGAATCCGTGGACTCGATACATCACAAGAGAAATAAATTTATCAGGTAAGCATAAATTATGTTTTTTATCTTTATGACAATGGCAATCGGGAGATCTATAGCGGTAATGCCCACGATGGGCGGAGCTTGGTTTGCACGGTTTTGAGATACGCACGCTACTGTTTGGGTACATTGCCAGTGTAGAACAGCAGAGTTACTGGTATCCCGCCCACGGGGGGCTGAGCTATGTTTGGCGCCGTTTTGGATGGTGCACTTCCTATTTTTCTTCCGATATCGGAAAGGAAGCCTGGTAGCACAGTAGTTAATGTTGTTCCTTATGTGGGACTGGACAGCGCCGCTGCTGCTGCATTCCGGATCTGTTATGAATAAGAATAAGAACCAGTATCTTCTCTCTATTCCTTGTAACTTTTTATAAATAAAGTTTGGGGATTTTCTGGTTTCAAAGACAGATTGGCACCTCAGCAATGGTTAGGCTGAGGTGTAGATAGGTTCTAATATAGTTACATACTAATTTATCCTTCTGCTGCTCTAAAAATATAAAGTTTATTTTTAAAGGGACATTATATACTCATTTTTTCTTTGCATAAATGTTTTGTAGATGATCTATTTATATAGCCCATAAAGTTGTTTTTTTTAAAGAAATGTATAGTTTTGCTTATTTTTAAATAACATTGCTCTGATTTTCAGACTCCTAACCAAGCCCCAAAGTTTTATGAGAATACTTTCAGCTACCTTCTCCAGCTTGATCCTGTTTGTGTAAAGGGTCTTTTCATATGCAAAAGAAGGGGGAGGGGGGAGTGTCTTATTTGCCTCTTGCAGTGGGCTTTCCAACTGCCTTTTCAACAGAGCTAAACTGAGAGTTTCTAAGTAAGTCTTTAAACAGTTTTATACTGGATTTTTATATCAGTATCTGTGCATCGTATTCTTTATAGTAGTGTCTATTACATGCAGTTATATGAAAATTAGTGTATACTGTCCCTTTAAGTTTTAAAGAGACAGTAACGTTTTTTATGGTTAACTTTTATTACAAAATTTAACATGTTTATTTGTTTAATTCATCCTTCATATTAATAATTTTTATTGAGGTTTAAACAATAATAAAAGGGGGGGCGGAGCCAACTACAGTGCTGGCAAGACGTGTCTTGATGTAGCTCCCGGGCCCAAGATCCTAATTCAGGGGTCTATCCAAGTTATACAGCATTCCTTTATTACCTAAACTTATGAGGATGGACCCAGGAACTGTTATTTTGCTCCTATTTATCTCTTAAGGATCCGGTGAGACTGCACCGAGTTGCTTTGGCTGGCCTATACTGAGGCGCTACGAGGAGGAGCCGCCATATTGAGAACGCTATTCTTTGGCCTTCTGATTATTTCCCTAGCTTGGCAATTGAACCTATACTTCCTGCAGTTTCCCCCCCAGCTCGCAACATGAGAATCTCGACCTGCTTTTTAGAGGAGCTGCGGCTCTTACTTGAACAGCATCACGCTTCCTTGGCTAACAAGCTATATGCTGCATCTAGCAAAGATGGCGGTTGCCAACTTCGGCAGCCTGATATCACTGAGCCCGTCCTGCCTGAATGGGGTGGGGATGGCGCTAAGGGGCCCCGGCGCCCATCCCCTACCTGTAACACAGCCATGGTGGTTTGGGAAGCGGGCGCGGTAAAAAAGTCAGGTCATCTTGATCATCCGGAGCCTAGAGGGGAAGTGGAGTCTGCCGCAGTTACGGACGTCACCACACATGCTAGTGCTATCCCACCTGAAGCTGTTGTGCCGGGCTTGGCGTTCAGCCATGGCAGCGGGCCCTTGAAGTTACACAGCGCAACTCTGGATGCAGCTCTAGCGTTGCCGCATGCTCTCCTCCATGCCTTGGGACAACACCCACCGACTCCATTACAGGATGGCGTAACAGTCTGCATAATCCACTCCCTACTGCGGCACTGGGACCCTGGTGGTAAGCTACAAGTTTGGAGGGTTTGCGCATATGCTAGCGGGTGTCCATGCCTGTGAACATATGGTTAAAGTGGAGTAGGCTAACTTTCAACGAGTTCACAACTCCTAGAAGAGGTGTAAGAGACATAACACAAATAGCCCAGAATACAGCGGATCCTGCCATCACACTGGACTCTGGTGCAGGGCACAGTTTTTTGATAATCATCTTTCAGTCTATGCCCCATAAGATCCACTTGCAGTGATAGGGAATAAAGAGACACTTTTTTTCAATATGGCGAAGACTGGCTCTATCTGAGGATACACATTTCTACGCTTGTATCTTTCTTTTTTTTTATTAGGACTCTAGCTTCAATATGTGTTTCTTACAAATGGTACGGAATGTTTCAGATGTGAATTTAATCCGTCTACTGCTTTAATGCTTGTAATGCTGGCTCCCCCCATGGCAATTTATTTAAGAGATTTTCGAACAATCACTGCACTGTCTATGTGTTTAACTTTTAGGATTTCCCTTTACAGAGCTATAACTGAACTGCTTCACAATGTCTGTTTGGGGATAGCATTAAGTCTCTAGGCCAGGCCACATATGCACCCCCATTATAGTCAATACACAGATGTATCTTGGTTTACGGTAGCAGCCTGTATTGATACTTATTTATTTTCTATTAGTGATGTAATAGATGTTTACTACCGTTTGCATATTCTAGTCATCTTGTGAGCAAACTGCACAGCCAACTTAAGAATATAGATTTTTGACCTAGTCATAGCTTCATTTATATGGGGATCATGTATGTCTTTATACTTTAGCCTGTTTTAGTATGTAGCTTAGTCGATATAAAGATACTGTTGTAACTTAGCCATATAATTATTTACCATATTAAGTTTTTGTGCTATGCCGTGTTGTATTTACTCTATCTTTTATCACTTGCAAGGAAGCCTTGCCGAGCCTAAGTACCGATTCAATGCTCCTACCTGGATGTTGGTAGCTTCTAAACTCAATGTTACTTTTATTTGTCTACCCTAGTAGCTATATTATATTTACATAATAGCTGACAGCAGCAGACTATGGATTAAATGTGTTCCTTCTCTTCCAAACTGATTTTGCACAAGAGGGACAAATGCATTCATGTATAAATATAGGAGGGCTACAGCTCTATACAATTTTTACAACATTCTAGTTTGATGGGTTCAAGGAGTTTTAGGTGAGTTCTTGTTTCTAAAGGATTAGTCAATTATATTTACCATGCCCTGTTTATAAATACCTTAGTTTTCTACAAAGGCTGGCGGCTAGGATGCAGCTGACCGCCTATAGATCTAATTCATATATGCACATCTATACTCCTTCGCACACCCTATATAGCTAATCGACACTGAGAGACAGAAGTCCAAATCATTAGATGAGAAATACTAGTGCTCCCCATTAGATACCTCAACCCCCACAGATAGCTTCAAACTTTTGCCCCTCATTAGAACTTACACACTGCTACATGTAGCCTTTCATTTATGCATTTCGCATGTATGCCTACGCAGGCTGGTCCTGCGTGGCATTTGATGTGAATTGTAATTCTGATATACATCCAGTAGCTTCTATGTTTTTTATGAATGCATACATGTATGTACTACCTTGCAATACTGAAGCCAGTCTACCCAATGCATTAAGCACCTGCTGTCTATTCTCTGTGTTCGCCTACCTTCCTTTTCATTCGCTACAAACCTTAAGTCCTTTAGTTATTTATTTCCTTCATCTCACTATCATTACCACCTCCTCCCCCCCCACCACCATAAAGAACCTCCTTTTCCAGGAGAGCTGCCTACGCGGCTTATCTTTCCTATGCCGCATCTTTTTCATAGTTCTTTCCCAATAGCACTGTATGTCTTTACTCCATAATAACCCTTATTGTTTCGCACCCTAACTACCTTCTTTAAATCAGTTGAAAAAATTATTCTAATTAGACATATATCCAAAAGAGACTAGTCTTATCATCCTATTTCCTCTAGACATCATTATAGAAGACAGGAGTCCAAAAGTGGCTTCTTTTATTCAGAGAGGAAAATACTATAAAGCAGAAAATGAGGTTTCAGTTTTGCCTGTTACATATAAATATAGAGAGATTACTCTGGGTTTTCTCATAAACAGTCTTTACCTATATGTGATTATAGAATAGTTTTGAATTCCAAAATATTGTCACGGTTTGAAAGAATGTTTCTGAATGTTTATGTAACATGTTTATTTGATGTTGTTTTGTCAATAACCTCAATAAAAAAACTTTTTAAATAAATAAACAATAATAAAAGAAAAAAGTAAGAAAATCAAGGTTAAAACACATAAAAGATCACATGACTTAGACATTGTAAAGCTCAAATCTAACAAATCAATATCAGAAAAATAGGCAAATCATTTATACATTATTACGTTCAAGGTAGAAACAGCAATGTTCCGTTGAAATATATAAATATTTATGACCTGTGATCTATGAGGTTGAAACCTTTAAAGAATAAAAATATAGGAGAAGCGCTAAAAAAAGCTAAAGGTGCAATAATAATACAATGTGAGATATACGACTTGCTATGCAAAAATTGGTTTAATCAAACACTCAAATGTAATACAGAACCTGTAAAGATAGAATACATAAATGTAAAGACATTAAAAATCGGACGTCTCCGATATAATAAAACACAAGTAAAAAACAAATGACTACTGTTGCCAATATGATAGAATATGTTTTTGTATCAATCAGATAAAACGATCACAAAAAACAGGGATCAGTTCCAGGTAAGATTTACCCGTGTTACCTTCCAAAGTACCGTCTGTTTGTGTAATACCACCTCCGTGAGGCGTATGCGTGTCCCGTGACATCACTGGTCGGGAGGCGTCGTCTCTAAAGGAAAATCCTATTGGTCAGGATAACTTGACAGACGAGGTATAGCGGCCGCTATATTGTAGAAATAGTGTGATATCCCCGCTCTTAGTGCAAAACAGCACACAGGGTTATCTTACATCCAGATCTCTCTTTCAGACCTTCCAGCAGCCCATGGGCTTCGATGTAAAATCTTAGAACCGGCTTGGCTTAAGAACGTATCCTTTCCCAATGCGGTCCTAGCGCTCTCTGTAGATTTGCATACGGCAAAGTAGATTTAGCTGAAAAACTTGTACTTTAACAGAGTATTAGAGTCCTTATAGGTGTGGTATAAAGTACAGGATAGCTGTGGTTTTATCAACGCGTTTCTCCCTCTTGCAGGGCTTTCTCAAGATGAATTTGCTCTGGTCACAGCTTCCTTTTAAACAGTCCAGAATTATACCTATTGGTCAGGTTAGATCAATTAGTATAACAGGTGTGTTCACTACAGTTGATCTATTGGCAACAGTATTGGCAACTCAAAAAATATATAAAAAAAACATATAGAAAGACAACAGGAGTTTTCTAAAGCAGACGTTCTTGCTGAAGAAATATATATAAATAACTTTGTACCTAAAAATTTAAGGGATAGGTCTTCCTAACATATTAAACATCAGTAAGTTTGACTTCACTTAGGTTGAACCACTTGTTTGCATTAGAAGATGTATAATAATGTTACTAAAAGGATGTCACTAAAATAACACCACAAAAATATATCTCACTTATTAATTGACAATCTTATAAAGAAGTGCTAAATATAAAATAAAGGTAATAGACTGCGGATATTTACCCGCTTATGTGCATGGAAAAATGCATATACATATGCTAAAATAAAATTATTAATATTAGACTGCAGTTTTTACCTGCTAATGTGCAAGAAATATATGCATGTGTGTATGTGTGATAAATTATAACAAGTGATAAAGTAGAAATGGATTTTCTATCTAGAATAAAGATAAAAAATAATAAGAATATGAATAAAAAGTCAGTGACTTTTGCTTATTGAATACCACAAAAATCTGTGATAAGGATTAAAAAAAATATATATATATATACACCCATTGTAGAAAAAGTGTATGAATAGCCTGTATAATGAGTGGCCATTACTTAAAATTTAATAGGGAACAAGGGAGGTGAAAGTGAAAATATATTTAAAAGAAAAGAAAAAGAAATACTCTCGGACTACAACATTAGTCTAGAACAAAGGGTGAAATGTCTAGTTCCGAGTTCAGACCAGCTGGATATAGAGTATCATATTTATATATGTATTCTGCTTCTTTTATGCATAATAACTTGTCTATGTTACCTCCCCTCCAATGGCACTTAATATGTTGTATTCCCCAGAAAGCTAGATCCTTAGTTCTCCCTTTGTGTACTTCTTTAAAATGCTTATAGAGTCTGGTGTCCTCTTTTTCTTTCTCTATACATAAAAGGTGCTCTCTGATCCTATCTTTTAACATCCTTTTTGTTTCCCCAAAATATATTAAATTACACGTACATTGAAGTACATATATGACCCCTTTTGTCGTGCATCTAATGAGTTCTTTTATTGGAATCATTTCTCCTGTAGATGGAATTTTTAAGGAGTTTCTTTTACTGCTGTGCTGACAGGCCTTGCATGTATAGCAAGGGAAATACCATGCCACTTTTTTTCCTGCAATGTCTAATTGTGTATTCAAACTTATTTTCTTTTCTTGAAAGGTGCTGGGTACTGGTATCTGTTTTAAGTTTCTTGATTTTCTAAAAATAAGTCTTGGTCTATTGGTCAATTTTTCTCCTATAATGGGGTCTGATTGTAGAACATGCCAGTGTTTATTAAGGATTTTTCTTATAGTACCATGATCATTACTATAATCAGTGATAAATGGGGTATCAATAGTGTCTTTTTCATCTACAGTGTTTTTTTGTTTATAAGTAAGAAGTGTTTGCCTATTTATTGATCTAGCTCTACTAGTAGCCTTGTGGACTAGATCCTCATCATATCCTCTATATTTAAACTTCTCCATAAGGGTCCCTATTTGTTCCTCAAAATCTGATAATCTAGAACAGTTCTTTCTGATCCTTAAGGCCTGACCTACCGGGATGTTATTTTTCCATTGTAAATGACAACTGTCTGAATGTATAAAGCTGTTAGAATCTACATCTTTGAAGTGTGTCTTTGTCTCAATTGTATTATTTATCACCATGATCTCTAAGTCAAGGAAAATAGCCTTTTCTTGACTATAATTATATGTAAATTTAAGGCCTTTATCATTGGTGTTCATACTCGTCAGCATGTTACGTAGCTCCATTTCAGAACCTTTCCAGATCATGAGCATATCGTCTATGTACCTCCTATAGAGCACAAGGTTTGCACCAAAGCCACTTTCCCTGAAGAAAACTTCTTGAAACCTTTGTTTGATGAAACATATAGCTAAGTATTTCCCCTATAGACTAACAATCTAGCTTAATCTAAACATAAAAAAATGGGTATGTTAACCAACGATACCCTTCTGAATCGGATAGTAGAAAAAAACACAGGGGGGAATGAGGGGAAGAGGGACAAACAAAAGGAGTCTATTCTCATTATATTATACTTCTCTTCTATCATCTAGGAAAAAAGATACTAAGTTTAGAAAATACTGTAGTGAACTAAATAACTAAGTTACATTTTCAATAGGGAACAATAGTTGTTTTGTGTATCAGTTTCATATACCTCCAAGAACGCTGCCCCTTTCATATAATATCTCTCAATACCTTTTTCTGTAGCGGTATAGGCATCAAATTGTTCTATTATAGCCTGTGTCTGGAGGAGATATATTAAATTATTAATAGATGGTTCTCGTTTATTTTTCCAATTTTTAAGTATAAGGTATCTACCGCCCAAAATAGTTATGTTAATGAAGTAAATATTTACCCGCGGATTTAGCCTGTCATGTAAGAGAAATATCTGTCTTTTAGCAAGTTTCAGTTTTTTTGTTTTTTTTTAAATGTAAGATTTTTATTGGGGAATTAAATTTACATGGACAAGCATCATGTGATAACAGATATATAGAAATCTAGACATAAAAAGGCAATCATGCGATAACAGATATACAGAAATCTAGACATAAAAAGGCAATCATGTGATAACAGATATACAGAAATCTAGACATAAAAGGCAATCATGTGATAACAGATATACAGAAATCTAGACATAAAAAGGCAATCATGCGATAACAGATATACAGAAATCTAGACATAAAAAGGCAATCATGTGATAAGATATACAGAAATCTAGACATAAAAAGGCAATCATGCGATAACAGATATACAGAAATCTAGACATAAAAAGGCAATCATGTGATAACAGATATACAGAAATCTAGACATAAAAGGCAATCATGTGATAACAGATATACAGAAATCTAGACATAAAAAGGCAATCATGCGATAACAGATATACAGAAATCTAGACATAAAAAGGCAATCATGTGATAACAGATATACAGAAATCTAGACATAAAAAGGCAATCATGCGATAACAGATATACAGAAATCTAGACATAAAAAGGCAGTCATGCGATAACAGATATACAGAAATCTAGACATAAAAAGGCAATCATGTGACAACAGATATACAGAAATCTAGACATAAAAAGGCAATCATGCGATAACAGATATACAGAAATCTAGACATAAAAAGGCAATCATGTGACAACAGATATACAGAAATCTAGACATAAAAAGGCAATCATGTGACAACAGATATACAGAAATCTAGACATAAAAAGGCAATCATGCGATAACAGATATACAGAAATCTAGACATAAAAAGGCAATCATGTGACAACAGATATACAGAAATCTAGACATAAAAAGGCAATCATGTGATAACAGATATATAGAAATCTAGACATAAAAAGGCAATCATGCGATAACAGATATACAGAAATCTAGACATAAAAAGGCAATCATGTGACAACAGATATACAGAAATCTAGACATAAAAAGGCAATCATGTGATAACAGATATATAGAAATCTAGACATAAAAAGGCAATCATGTGATAACAGATATACAGAAATCTAGACATAAAAAGGCAATCATGCGATAACAGATATACAGAAATCTAGACATAAAAAGGCAATCATGTGATAACAGATATACAGAAATCTAGACATAAAAAGGCAATCATGTGATAACAGATATATAGAAATCTAGACATAAAAAGGCAATCATGCGATAACAGATATACAGAAATCTAGACATAAAAAGGCAATCATGTGATAACAGATATACAGAAATCTAGACATAAAAAGGCAATCATGTGATAACAGATATACAGAAATCTAGACATAAAAAGGCAATTATGCGATAACAGATATACAGAAATCTAGACATAAAAAGGCAATCATGTGATAACAGATATACAGAAATCTAGACATAAAAAGGCAATCATGCGATAACAGATATACAGAAATCTAGACATAAAAAGGCAATCATGTGATAACAGATATACAGAAATCTAGACATAAAAAGGCAATCATGCGATAACAGATATACAGAAATCTAGACATAAAAAGGCAATCATGTGATAACAGATATACAGAAATCTAGACATAAAAAGGCAATCATGCGATAACAGATATACAGAAATCTAGACATAAAAAGGCAATCATGTGATAACAGATATACAGAAATCTAGACATAAAAAGGCAATCATGTGATAACAGATATACAGAAATCTAGACATAAAAAGGCAATCATGGGATAACAGATATACAGAAATCTAGACATAAAAAGGCAATCATGTGATAACAGATATACAGAAATCTAGACATAAAAAGGCAATCATGTGATAACAGATATACAGAAATCTAGACATAAAAAGGCAATCATGTGATAACAGATATACAGAAATCTAGACATAAAAAGGCAATCATGTGATAACAGATATACAGAAATCTAGACATAAAAAGGCAATCATGCGATAACAGATATACAGAAATCTAGACATAAAAAGGCAATCATGCGATAACAGATATACAGAAATCTAGACATAAAAAGGCAATCATGCGATAACAGATATACAGAAATCTAGACATAAAAAGGCAGTCATGCGATAACAGATATACAGAAATCTAGACATAAAAAGGCAATCATGTGATAACAGATATACAGAAATCTAGACATAAAAAGGCAATCATGTGATAACAGATATACAGAAATCTAGACATAAAAAGGCAATCATGTGATAACAGATATACAGAAATCTAGACATAAAAAGGCAATCATGCGATAACAGATATACAGAAATCTAGACATAAAAAGGCAATCATGCGATAACAGATATACAGAAATCTAGACATAAAAAGGCAATCATGCGATAACAGATATACAGAAATCTAGACATAAAAAGGCAATCATGCGATAACAGATATACAGAAATCTAGACATAAAAAGGCAATCATGCGATAACAGATATACAGAAATCTAGACATAAAAAGGCAATCATGCGATAACAGATATATAGAAATCTAGACATAAAAAGGCAATCATGCGATAACAGATATACAGAAATCTAGACATAAAAAGGCAATCATGCGATAACAGATATACAGAAATCTAGACATAAAAAGGCAATCATGCGACAACAGATATACAGAAATCTAGACATAAAAAGGCAATCATGCGATAACAGATATACAGAAATCTAGACATAAAAAGGCAATCATGCGATAACAGATATACAGAAATCTAGACATAAAAAGGCAATAATGCGATAACAGATATACAGAAATCTAGACATAAAAAGGCAATCATGCGACAACAGATATACAGAAATCTAGACATAAAAAGGCAATCATGCGATAACAGATATACAGAAATCTAGACATAAAAAGGCAATCATGCGATAACAGATATACAGAAATCTAGACATAAAAAGGCAATAATGCGATAACAGATATACAGAAATCTAGACATAAAAAGGCAATCATGCGATAACAGATATACAGAAATCTAGACATAAAAAGGCAATCATGTGATAACAGATATACAGAAATCTAGACATAAAAACAGAATTTATGTTTACCTGATAAATTACTTTCTCCAACGGTGTGTCCGGTCCACGGCGTCATCCTTACTTGTGGGATATTCTCTTCCCCAACAGGAAATGGCAAAGAGCCCAGCAAAGCTGGTCACATGATCCCTCCTAGGCTCCGCCTACCCCAGTCATTCGACCGACGTTAAGGAGGAATATTTGCATAGGAGAAACCATATGATACCGTGGTGACTGTAGTTAAAGAAAATAAATTATCAGACCTGATTAAAAAACCAGGGCGGGCCGTGGACCGGACACACCGTTGGAGAAAGTAATTTATCAGGTAAACATAAATTCTGTTTTCTCCAACATAGGTGTGTCCGGTCCACGGCGTCATCCTTACTTGTGGGAACCAATACCAAAGCTTTAGGACACGGATGAAGGGAGGGAGCAAATCAGGTCACCTAAATGGAAGGCACCACGGCTTGCAAAACCTTTCTCCCAAAAATAGCCTCAGAAGAAGCAAAAATATCAAACTTGTAAAATTTGGTAAAAGTGTGCAGTGAAGACCAAGTCGCTGCCCTACATATCTGATCAACAGAAGCCTCGTTCTTGAAGGCCCATGTGGAAGCCACAGCCCTAGTGGAAGGAGCTGTGATCCTTTCAGGAGGCTGCCGTCCGGCAGTCTCGTAAGCCAATCTGATGATGCTTTTAATCCAAAAAGAGAGAGAGGTAGAAGTTGCTTTTTGACCTCTCCTTTTACCAGAATAAACAACAAACAAGGAAGATGTTTGTCTAAAATCCTTTGTAGCATCTAAATAGAATTTTAGAGCGCGAACAACATCCAAATTGTGCAACAAACGTTCCTTCTTCGAAACTGGTTTCGGACACAGAGAAGGCACGACTATCTCCTGGTTAATGTTTTTGTTAGAAACAACTTTTGGAAGAAAACCAGGTTAGTATGTAAAACCACCTTATCTGCATGGAACACCAGATAAGGAGGAGAACACTGCAGAGCAGATAATTCTGAAACTCTTCTAGCAGAAGAAATTGCAACCAAAAACAAAACTTTCCAAGATAATAACTTAATATCAACGGAATATAAGGGTTCAAACGGAACCCCCTGAAGAACTGAAAGAACTAAGTTGAGACTCCAAGGAGGAGTCAAAGGTTTGTAAACAGGCTTGATTCTAACCAGAGCCTGAACAAAGGCTTGAACATCTGGCACAGCTGCCAGCTTTTTGTGAAGTAACACAGACAAGGCAGAAATCTGTCCCATCAAGGAACTTGCAGATAATCCTTTTTCCAATCCTTCTCGAAGGAAGGATAGACTCTTAGGAATCTTAACCTTGTCCCAAGGGAATCCTTTAGATTCACACCAACAGATATATTTTTTCCAAATTTTGTGGTAAATTTTTCTAGTTACAGGCTTTCTGGCCTGAACAAGAGTATCAATAACAGAATCTGAGAACCCTCGCTTTGATAAGATCAAGCGTTCAATCTCCAAGCAGTCAGCTGGAGTGGGACCAGATTCGGATGTTCGAACGGACCTTGAACAAGAAGGTCTCGTCTCAAAGGTAGCTTCCATGGTGGAGCCGATGACATATTCACCAGATCTGCATACCAAGTCCTGCGTGGCCACGCAGGAGCTATCAAGATCACCGACGCCCTCTCCTGATTGATCCTGGCTACCAGCCTGGTGATGAGAGGAAACGGCGGGAATACATAGGCTAGTTTGAAGGTCCAAGGTGCTACTAGTGCATCTACTAGAGTCGCCTTGGGATCCCTGGATCTGGACCCGTAGCAAGGAACCTTGAAGTTCTGACGAGAGGCCATCAGATCCATGTCTGGAATGCCCCACAGTTGAGTGATTTGGGCAAAGATTTCCGGATGGAGTTCCCACTCCCCCGGATGCAATGTCTGACGACTCAGAAAATCCGCTTCCCAATTTTCCACTCCTGGGATGTGGATTGCAGACAGGTGGCAGGAGCGAGTCTCCGCCCATTGAATGATTCTGGTCACTTCTTCCATCGCCAGGGAACTCCTTGTTCCCCCCTGATGGTTGATGTACGCAAGTCTTGAGAAAGGCCCTTTTTTGAGGGCAGAAACGCGTTGACATATTGGTAAGCATTACTTTAATCTTTACTTCATTCTCATATTGGATACACTATGTTGTGAATTTCTTTTTTTACAGGGACACTTTTTAGGATACCATAGGAGCAGCTGACAGGTGCTAGGATCCAATCAGCTACTTCAGCAACCACACTCAGGAATTTGGATCTGTTAAAGTAACTAACATTGGAAGGAATCAATTTCCTCCCTTTCACCTTGCTTTTCATCACCCATTTTTTCCATTTTTTTTTTTTTTTTTGATTGACTTATTTTTGTTCTTCACTAACATTTGTTGATCAACTTTTTGAACACTTTTTTGGATTATATTTTATATTTTATTTTTTATGTTATTGCATATTGTGTATTTTATTTTTTATGTTATTGCATATTGTGTATTTTATTTAATTATATCTTAACCTCACTGGATTAAGTAGCTAGCATTTTTATATCCATTTGCACTCACTCAATTATTTTGCTACCCCCCTTTTTTTGCACTGCAGTGCATTTTTCTATTTTTTGGAACACTATTTTTGTAACACTAATTTTGAACACTATTGTTTGTATTATTGTTTATTAGTTTTTTGCTTGATGCACTTGCTACAGTTGTACTTAGGCTAATTCTGTTTTATCAGTATACACTCTTATTCTGGTGTACCACTCACACTGATCACCTGTTATTACCTCTGTTTTTATTGTAATTATCAGCTTTGGCCCTTTGAGCCGCTTCTGTAAGATATTCCTGTATTTGTAATTTTATTTATATGTGCTTTTTACATTTTTTATATATAGTCTTTTATTACTGATGCTTTTTAACATGGTTCATTAAATAATCTTCTTTTATCTCTCTGTGAGTATATTTATCCCTTGGCCTCTTGTTGGCGCTGTATTCACTTCTTACTACTTGTACACAACAGTCGTCATGTTGTCTGATTGAAACCGTATGAACTTGGCCCTCGCTAGCTGAGGCCAAGCCTTGAGAGCATTGAATATCGCTCTCAGTTCCAGAATATTTATCGGTAGAAGAGATTCTTCCCGAGACCAAAGACCCTGAGCTTTCAGGGATCCCCAGACCGCGCCCCAGCCCATCAGACTGGCGTCGGTCGTGACAATGACCCACTCTGGTCTGCGGGAGGTCACCCCTTGTGACAGGTTGTCCAGGGGCAGCCACCAACGAAGTGAGTCTCTGGTCCTCTGATTTACTTGTATCTTCGGAGACAAGTCTGTATAGTCCCCATTCCACTGACTGAGCATACACAGTTGTAATGGTCTTAGATGAATGCGCGCAAAAGGAACTATGTCCATTGCCGCTACCATCAAACCTATCACTTCCATGCACTGCGCTATGGAAGGAAGAGGAACGGAATGAAGTATCCGACAAGAGTTTAGAAGTTTTGTTATTCTGGTCTCTGTCAGAAAAATCCTCATTTCTAAGGAGTCTATTATTGTTCCCAAGAAGGGAACTCTTGTCGACGGAGATAGAGAACTCTTTTCCACGTTCACTTCCCATCCGTGAGATCTGAGAAAGGCCAGGACTATGTCCGTGTGAGCCTTTGCTTGAGGAAGGGACGACGCTTGAATCAGAATGTCGTCCAAGTAAGGTACTACAGCAATGCCCCTTGGTCTTAGCACCGCCAGAAGGGACCCTAGTACCTTTGAGAAAATCCTTGGAGCAGTGGCTAATCCGAAAGGAAGCGCCACGGACTGGTAATGCTTGTCCAGGAATGCGAACCTTAGGAACCGATGATGTTCCTTGTGGACAGGAATATGTAGATACGCATCCTTTAAATCCACCGTGGTCAAGAATTGACCTTCCTGGATGGAAGGATTGTTCGAATGGTTTCCATTTTGGACGATGGAACCTTGAGAAACTTGTTTAGGATCTTGAGATCTAAGATTGGTCTGAACGTTCCCTCTTTTTTGGGAACTACGAACAGATTGGAGTAGAACCCCATCCCTCGTTCTCTTAATGGAACAGGATGAATCACTTCCAGAAGATAACCTTGGGAGACTATTTCTAGCGCCCAAGGATCCAGAACATCTCTTGCCCAAGCCTGAGTGAAGAGAGAGAGTCTGCCCCCCACCAAATCCGGTCCCGGATCGGGGGCCCGCATCTCATGCTGTCTTGGGAGCAGTGGCAGGTTTCTTGGCCTGCTTTCCTTTGTTCCAGCCGTGCATAGGTCTCCAGGCTGGATTGGCTTGAGAAGTATTACCCTCCTGCTTAGAGGACGTAGCACTTGGGGCTGGTCCGTTTCTGCGAAAGGGACGAAAATTAGGTTTATTTTTGGCCTTGAAAGACCTATCCTGAGGAAGGGCGTGGCCCTTGCCCCCAGTGATATCAGAGATAATCTCTTTCAAGTCAGGGCCAAACAGTGTTTTCCCCTTGAAAGGAATGTCAAGCAATTTGTTCTTGGAAGACGCATCCGCTGACCAAGATTTTAACCAAAGCGCTCTGCGCGCCACAATAGCAAACCCAGAATTTTTCGCCGCTAACCTAGCCAATTGCAAGGTGGCGTCTAGGGTGAAAGAATTAGCCAATTTAAGAGCACGAATTCTGTCCATAATCTCCTCATAAGAAGAAGAATTACTAATAATCGCCTTTTCTAGCTCATCGAACCAGAAACACGCGGCTGTAGTGACAGGGACAATGCATGCAATTGGTTGTAGAAGGTAACCTTGCTGAACAAACATCTTTTTTAGCAAACCTTCTAATTTTTTATCCATAGGATCTTGGAAAGCACAACTATCTTCTATGGGTATAGTGGCGCGCTTGTTTAGAGTAGAAACCGCCCCCTCGACCTTGGGGACTGTCTGCCATAAGTCCTTTCTGGGGTCGACTATAGGAAACAATTTTTTAAATATGGGGGGAGGTACGAAAGGTATACCGGGCCTGTCCCATTCTTTATTAACAATGTACGCCACCCGCTTGGATATAGGAAAAGCTTCGGGGGGCCCCGGGGCCTCTAGGAACTTGTCCATTTTACATAGTGTTTCTGGAATGACCAGATAATCACAATCATCCAAATTGGATAACACCTCCTTAAGCAGAGCGCGGAGATGTTCCAACTTAAATTTAAAAGTAATCACATCAGGTTCAGCTTGTTGAGAAATTTTTCCTGAATCTGAAATTTCTCCCTCAGACAAAACCTCCCTGGCCCCCTCAGACTGGTGTAGGGGCCCTTCAGAAACAATATCATCAGCGTCCTCATGCTCTTCAGTATTTTCTAAAACAGAGCAGTCGCGCTTTCGCTGATAAGTGGGCATATTGGCTAAAATGTTTTTGATAGAATTATCCATTACAGCCGTTAATTGTTGCATAGTAAGGAGTATTGGCGCGCTAGATGTACTAGGGGCCTCCTGTATGGGCAAGACTGGTGTAGACGAAGGAGGGGATGATGCAGTACCATGCTTACTCCCCTCACTTGAGGAATCATCTTGGGCATCATTTTTACTAAATTTTTTATGACATAAATCACATCTATTTAAATGAGAAGGAACCTTGGCTTCCCCACAGTCAGAACACAATCTATCTGGTAGTTCAGACATGTTAAACAGGCATAAACTTGATAACAAAGCACAAAAAACGTTTTAAAATAAAACCGTTACTGTCACTTTAAATTTTAAACTGAACACACTTTATTACTGCAATTGCGAAAAAGTATGAAGGAATTGTTCAAAATTCACCAAAATTTCACCACAGTGTCTTAAAGCCTTAAAAGTATTGCACACCAAATTTGGAAGCTTTAACCCTTAAAATAACGGAACCGGAGCCGTTTTTATATTTAACCCCTCTACAGTCCCTGGAATCTGCTTTGCTGAGACCCAACCAAGCCCAAAGGGGAATACGATACCAAATGATGCCTTCAGAAAGACTTTTCTATGTATCAGAGCTCCACACACATGCAGCTGCATGCCATGCTGTTCTCAAAAACAAGTGCGCCATACCGGCGCGAAAATGAGGCTCTGACTATGATTAGGGAAAGCCCCTATAGAATAAAGAGTCTAAAACAGTGCCTGCCGATATTATTTTACAAAAAAATACCCAGATTAAATGATTCCTCAAGGCTAAATATGTGTAAATATGATCGATTTAGCCCAGAAAATGTCTACAGTCTTAATAAACCCTTGTGAAGCCCTTATTTACTGTCTGAATAAAAATGGCTTACCGGATCCCATAGGGAAAATGACAGCTTCCAGCATTACATCGTCTTGTTAGAATGTGTCATACCTCAAGCAGCAAAAGACTGCTCACTGTTCCCCCAACTGAAGTTAATTCCTCTCAACAGTCCTGTGTGGAACAGCCATGGAATTTAGTAACGGTTGCTAAAATCATTTTCCTCATACAAACAGAAATCTTCATCTCTTTTCTGTTTCAGAGTAAATAGTACATACCAGCACTATTTTAAAATAACAAACTCTTGATTGAATAATAAAAACTACAGTTAAACACTAAAAAACTCTAAGCCATCTCCGTGGAGATGTTGCCTGTACAACGGCAAAGAGAATGACTGGGGTAGGCGGAGCCTAGGAGGGATCATGTGACCAGCTTTGCTGGGCTCTTTGCCATTTCCTGTTGGGGAAGAGAATATCCCACAAGTAAGGATGACGCCGTGGACCGGACACACCTATGTTGGAGAAAAGGCAATCATGCGATAACAGATATATAGAAATCTAGACATAAAAAGGCAATCATGCGACAACATATATGCAGAAATCTAGACATAAAAAGGCAATCATGCGACAACAGATATACAGAAATCTAGACATAAAAATGCAATCATGCGATAACAGATATACAGAAATCTAGACATAAAAAGGAAATCATGCGACAACAGATATACAGAAATCTAGACATAAAAAGGCAATCATGTGATAACAGATATATAGAAATCTAGACATAAAAAGGCAATCATGCGATAACAGATATACAGAAATCTAGACATAAAAAGGCAATCATGCGATAACAGATATACAGAAATCTAGACATAAAAAGGCAATCATGCGATAACAGATATACAGAAATCTAGACATAAAAAGGCAATCATGCGATAACAGATATACAGAAATCTAGACATAAAAAGGCAATCATGCGATAACAGATATACAGAAATCTAGACATAAAAAGGCAATCATGCGATAACAGATATACAGAAATCTAGACATAACAAGGCAATCATGTGATAACAGATATACAGAAATCTAGACATAAAAAGGCAATCATGCGATAACAGATATATAGAAATCTAGACATAAAAAGGCAATCATGCGACAACAGATATGCAGAAATCTAGACATAAAAAGGCAATCATGCGACAACAGATATACAGAAATCTAGACATAAAAAGGCAATCATGCGATAACAGATATACAGAAATCTAGACATAAAAAGGCAATCATGCGATAACAGATATACAGAAATCTAGACATAAAAAGGCAATCATGCGATAACAGATATACAGAAATCTAGACATAAAAAGGAAATCATGCGATAACAGATATACAGAAATCTAGACATAAAAAGGCAATCATGCGATAACAGATATACAGAAATCTAGACATAAAAAGGCAATCATGCGATAACAGATATACAGAAATCTAGACATAAAAAGGCAATCATGCGATAACAGATATACAGAAATCTAGACATAAAAAGGCAATCATGCGACAACAGATATACAGAAATCTAGACATAAAAAGGCAATCATGCGACAACAGATATACAGAAATCTAGACATAAAAAGGCAATCATGCGATAACAGATATACAGAAATCTAGACATAAAAAGGCAATCATGCGATAACAGATATACAGAAATCTAGACATAAAAAGGCAATCATGTGATAACAGATATACAGAAATCTAGACATAAAAAGGCAATCATGCGATAAGAGATATACAGAAATCTAGACATAAAAAGGAAATCATGTGATAACAGATATACAGAAATCTAGACATAAAAAGGCAATCATGCGATAACAGATATACAGAAATCTAGACATAAAAAGGCAATCATGCGATAACAGATATACAGAAATCTAGACATAAAAAGGCAATCATGTGATAACAGATATACAGAAATCTAGACATAAAAAGGCAATCATGTGATAACAGATATACAGAAATCTAGACATAAAAAGGCAATCATGTGATAACAGATATACAGAAATCTAGACATAAAAAGGCAATCATGTGATAACAGATATACAGAAATCTAGACATAAAAAGGCAATCATGCGACAACAGATATACAGAAATCTAGACATAAAAAGGCAATCATGTGATAACAGATATACAGAAATCTAGACATAAAAAGGAAATCATGCGATAACAGATATACAGAAATCTAGACATAAAAAGGCAATCATGCGACAACAGATATACAGAAATCTAGACATAAAAAGGAAATCATGCGATAACAGATATACAGCAATCTAGACATAAAAAGGCAATCATGCGATAACAGATATACAGAAATCTAGACATAAAAAGGCAATCATGTGATAACAGATATACAGAAATCTAGAGATAAAAAGGCAATCATGTGATAACAGATATACAGAAATCTAGACATAAAAAGGCAATCATGTGATAACAGATATACAGAAATCTAGACATAAAAAGGCAATCATGCGACAACAGATATACAGAAATCTAGACATAAAAAGGCAATCATGTGACAACAGATATACAGAAATCTAGACATAAAAAGGCAATCATGCGATAACAGATATACAGAAATCTAGACATAAAAAGGCAATCATGTGATAACAGATATACAGAAATCTAGACATAAAAAGGCAATCATGTGATAACAGATATACAGAAATCTAGACATAAAAAGGCAATCATGTGATAACAGATATACAGAAATCTAGACATAAAAAGGCAATCATGTGATAACAGATATACAGAAATCTAGACATAAAAAGGCCTGACATAATGATTGTACAGAAACCAACATTATTTGATTTTATATAATAAAAAGTTAGCTGTACAATGCAAGACCTCTTTTTCTTTCTTTTTTGGTGTTAATAACATTATGAAACTTGGTAATAAACAATTACTGAATTACAATTACTTAATGAAACATATCGGCCACTTTGGGACCGCTGACAACCAGGTAAAATTGGGGCGGGGAGTGTGAGGAAAAAAGAGTTGCAGGGCCACTTTCGGACCCAGTTTATGAGATTGACAAACAAAATGATATGGGACCCATCGCACCAATACTTCCAAGCAAGCAGCCGAAGTATAAATACAAATATCAGCACAGGATAGGAAAGGGGATGGAGAGAAAGAAAACCCAACAACATAACCCCCTAAAAGTGCTAGCGTTCAGTACAGTCTTTAAACCTATACACTGTTTGTTGCCCGTCATTATTAATGTCTGAGGTCTTTGCAATAAAATGGTGGCATGCCATCCCGACCGCAGACAGCACACCGTCAACAAGAAGTAGTCCCTCAAAAATGTGTGAGTAACGAGTCATATGTTAAGGTGTAGTAATGACCACCTAATATGCTTGACCACAGGTATTGTAGAAAACAGTATTCAGGATTATCTAGATAATCTTAGCAGCTGTTGAATATTAGCATCTCAGTGAGCCAGTAAGTTATGAATGCAGATCATACTAGCTTTAGCTTTAAGTTGTGTAAATAATGTGAGAAACATAGGCGATTGAATGGCTTAAATAACATAAGAAACAAGTGGGAAACATAATGTACATAATACCTCAATATCTAGAAAGCATAAATGAAGCATAAAACCTAAGGAGATAATTTCCAAGTAGATGGGTATGGGGAATCTAAAGCCATTATTTAAGTCTCAGACTATGAGTCGTCAGGAATATAAAGATTTTTTATTTTTTTTGTCCCCCCCACTTCTCTCTTCCCCCCCCCTCTCCCTTCTCCTTAAAGGCTTTTTAACAAGAGTGGACCTTAATAGATGTGGAGCTTGAGAGACAGGTCCCAGCATATTATTATTGCCATCTAAGCATATAAAAATTCAAACACATCCAGGGGACAATAGATGCTATTGCAAATGAACATATCGCTATGGGTCCTTGTAGTATGTAGTGACTATAGTTCAAGACATATCAGACCAGCACTGATCAGGCAATATAGACCAAAAATTAGATATTGTAAGGCCCTTTAAAAAACTTAACCCAGGAGACTTACATGGGGTAAAATGTAACATAGGGTAAACAAAGGGCAGACTATGTTAGGGCCCCCGACAGAAAGTCCTCATGATGGCATGTAAGACAGCCTCATAACCTTTCAAATATTAACAGGGATATCACTGATCTGCGGTGACTTATTACTATTGTTCTTATGGCCTTGTCGCTCTCAACCCTGCATCACAAGTCAAAGTCTCCTTTATTTTACCCCACACCATGTCGGAACCCTAGGCAAGGTGAGTGCTGTTTCCAGTACATAAAGTATTGTGGGTGAAATGAGTGCACGACATGTATACATGCCAGAGAAGGACATATATTCCAAGTAGTGGAGCCTCCGGTTCTAGGTATGGCCGTGAGGAGACAGGTGCAATCGATCTCATCCTGCCGTGGAGTGGAATCGGAGACTGTGATGCTGGCAAATGAGTCGGCCCGTGTCATCTGGCAATCCCGGTGAGTCGGCTTTGTATCACTAAGGTAAACTATCTCCTCTATCAGAACAAGGGAGGTTTCCACCTCCATCTCGGATGTGGTCTTTGTTTATGGAGTAAGCGCCTGCTTAGCACAGGTTATGGCCCCCGATACTACAAAGTCCTCCTGTTTGGGTTCCAGTGTGGGTAGCGGGTCTTTCTTGGAGGCACCGGCACAGCCTATTTGGTTGGATGAGCAGGTGGTCTTAGCAATGATCAGACTACTCGTGAGCTCATCCTCATAGCCCCTTGTTGGCGGATCCAAGATTCTAAGTTGATCACCCTCCATGTCTTCCCCAATTAGCAATAGCTTGCAGAGCTCTTTCTCCAGGCTCTGGTAATTGTCCCATATCGCCTGGGTTATAGTGTTCTCCCATCTGTCCAGAGTTTCCATCGTCACAGTGCAAATATGGTACGCTGCTTCAGAGACAACTTTCCTGCATGTGGCTGCTTTGAGATAGTAGATGGTTCCTACGTTAGGATGAGAAAGTTCTTACAGTGTCCTGCGGAGTATCACTGTATCATAACGACAAGGACACACTGGGTCCCTGCCGGCGGGTTCAATTATAGGCCGCAGCCTGTTTTATTCCAGTAGACTAGATGAAGCTCCAAAACTGTAAAATAATGATATCCCTCGATAGGGCTCACTCTGCTGCGCAATATGAGGAGCAAATAATACTCGATGGAGCATTAATATAAGTTCTGTAAGCAGATTGATGTAATGAGATGGAGCAGCAAACAATCTAACGACCTGTCATGGCCACCGCCCGGAAGTTCCCCCTTAATATTTATTTTTAAAATCTTACAAAGCCAAAATTGAACTCGGGACCAAAACTTCTGAATTTTAGAGCAGCTCCAAAACATATGAACCAGGTTGGCTTTCGAAAAGTGGCACCTAGGACAGTAGTTTTGAGTGTTAGGGTACCAGCGATTAAGTTTAGCTGGTGTAATATAAACCTGGTTAATGAGTTTTACATGAGATTCCCGCCATGCTGCAGAGAGTGTAGCTTTATCCACTTTTTGTATACTATATTTCACCAAATCCTCACCAGATATATCTAGAATTTGTTGCCTACTTCTATCCAAATTCTGTAAATAAGCTTCACCTGAGTTAGAGAGTATCAACTTATACCAAAAATTAATGGAGCGAATACCATTTTTTGAATAGTGATAGTCCCATTTGCAACCCCGGTTGTATCCTATTGAAATAAAAATTCTTAGTGGCCTCATATAACCAATGTCGGATTTGCAAATAGGCATAAAAATCTGTATAAAGGAGGTCATATCTATTTTTTAGGCCTTCAAAGGTACATATTCGAGAGGTGCCCGATTCATTAAGCTGAAATAGATGTGAAAGTCCCAAACTACTCCATCTATTAAATAGTTTGCTATTAACGGCGGGTAGGAATCGTGGGTTACCAGTTATGGGTAAAAGATTTGACATGTGGGGATCCGTATTTAATAATGATCTTAAACGTTGCCATGCAATAATAATGTAGTATATAGTGTACATCTTTTTGATTCTAACCGGTATATGTCGAATAGGACAGTGTAACAAAGAAGTTAAAGAAAATGGATAGACTAGCTTTTTTTCCACCTCTAGATAAGCGATATAGTTACCATCCATAAGCCAATCCATTGCGATTTTCACTAGACATACGCTATTATATATAGATAGAGAAGGGAAGGATAACCCCCCCCGAACTGTCTTAAATGTGTTAGTTTTTCCAAGGCCATTCGACTTTTACCCGTACCCCAAAGAAATATTCTACAAATTTTATTCAAATGGTTAATGTCTTTTTTATTTAGTGGAATGGGTAGATTTTGTATTAGGTATAAGCATTTCGGTAATATAATCATTTTAATTAAGTTGATTTTGGCTGTAAGAGAAAGCGGAACATGGGACCAATTAGTTAAGTTTTGTTTCATTTTCTCAAATAAAATACCAAAATTCCTTGAATACCAATATTTTGGGTGGCTAACTATATTGATCCCTTACGGCTAGATTTGGAGTTTGGCGGTAAAAGGGCTGTTAACGCTCCGCAGGTTTTTTTCTGGCCGCACCATAAATTTAACTCTGGTATCGAGAGTTCAAACAAATGCTGCGTTAGGCTCCAAAAAAGGAGCGTAGAGCATTTTTACCGCAAATGCAACTCTCGATACCAGAGTTGCTTACGGACGCGGCCGGCCTCAAAAACGTGCTCGTGCACGATTCTCCCATAGGAAACAATGGGGCTGTTTGAGCTGAAAAAAAACCTAACACCTGCAAAAAAGCAGCGTTCAGCTCCTAACGCAGCCCCATTGTTTCCTATGGGGAAACACTTCCTACGTCTGCACCTAACACTCTAACATGTACCCCGAGTCTAAACACCCCTAACCTTACACTTATTAACCCCTAATCTGCCGCCCCCGCTATCGCTGACCCCTGCATTACACTTTTAACCCCTAATCTGCCGCTCCGTAAACCGCCGCCACCTACGTTATCCCTATGTACCCCTAATCTGCTGCCCTAACATCGCCGACCCCTATGTTATATTTATTAACCCCTAATCTGCCCCCCACAACGTCGCCGACACCTACCTACACTTATTAACCCCTAATCTTCCGAGCGGACCTGAGCGCTACTATAATAAAGTTATTAACCCCTAATCCGCCTCACTAACCCTATCATAAATAGTATTAACCCCTAATCTGCCCTCCCTAACATCGCCGACACCTACCTTCAATTATTAACCCCTAATCTGCCGACCGGAGCTCACCGCTATTCTAATAAATGGATTAACCCCTAAAGCTAAGTCTAACCCTAACACTAACACCCCCCTAAGTTAAATATAATTTTTATCTAACGAAATAAATTAACTCTTATTAAATAAATGATTCCTATTTAAAGCTAAATACTTACCTGTAAAATAAATCCTAATATAGCTACAATATAAATTACATTTATATTATAGCTATTTTAGGATTAATATTTATTTTACAGGCAACTTTGTAATTATTTTAACCAGGTACAATAGCTATTAAATAGTTAAGAACTATTTAATAGTTACCTAGTTAAAATAATAACAAATTTACCTGTAAAATAAATCCTAACCTAAGATATAATTAAACCTAACACTACCCTATCAATAAAATAATTAAATAAACTACCTACAATTACCTACAATTAACCTAACACTACACTATCAATAAATTAATTAAACACAATTGCTACAAATAAATACAATTAAATAAACTATCTAAAGTACAAAAAATAAAAAAGAACTAAGTTACAGAAAATAAAAAAATATTTACAAACATAAGAAAAATATTACAACAATTTTAAACTAATTACACCTACTCTAAGCCCCCTAATAAAATAACAAAGACCCCCAAAATAAAAAATTCCCTACCCTATTCTAAAATACAAAAATTACAAGCTCTTTTACCTTACCAGCCCTGAACAGGGCCCTTTGCGGGGCATGCCCCAAGAATTTCAGCTCTTTTGCCTGTAAAAAAAAACATACAATACCCCCCCCCAACATTACAACCCACCACCCACATACCCCTAATCTAACCCAAACCCCCTTAAATAAACCTAACACTAATCCCCTGAAGATCTTCCTACCTTGTCTTCACCATCCAGGTATCACCGATCCGTCCTGGCTCCAAGATCTTCATCCAACCCAAGCGGGGGTTGGCGATCCATAATCCGGTGCTCCAAAGTCTTCCTCCTATCCGGCAAGAAGAGGACATCCGGACCGGCAAACATCTTCTCCAAGCGGCATCTTCTATGTTCTTCCATCCGATGACGACCGGCTCCATCTTGAAGACCTCCAGCGCGGATCCATCCTCTTCTTCCGACGACTAGACGACGAATGACGGTTCCTTTAAGGGACGTCATCCAAGATGGCGTCCCTCGAATTCCGATTGGCTGATAGGATTCTATCAGCCAATCGGAATTAAGGTAGGAATTTTCTGATTGGCTGATGGAATCAGCCAATCAGAATCAAGTTCAATCCGATTGGCTGATCCAATCAGCCAATCAGATTGAGCTCGCATTCTATTGGCTGATCGGAACAGCCAATAGAATGCGAGCTCAATCTGATTGGCTGATTGGATCAGCCAATCGGATTGAACTTGATTCTGATTGGCTGATTCCATCAGCCAATCAGAAAATTCCTACCTTAATTCCGATTGGCTGATAGAATCCTATCAGCCAATCGGAATTCGAGGGACGCCATCTTGGATGACGTCCCTTAAAGGAACCGTCATTCGTCGTCTAGTCGTCGGAAGAAGAGGATGGATCCGCGCTGGAGGTCTTCAAGATGGAGCCGGTCGTCATCGGATGGAAGAACATAGAAGATGCCGCTTGGAGAAGATGTTTGCCGGTCCGGATGTCCTCTTCTTGCCGGATAGGAGGAAGACTTTGGAGCACCGGATTATGGATCGCCAACCCCCGCTTGGGTTGGATGAAGATCTTGGAGCCAGGACGGATCGGTGATACCTGGATGGTGAAGACAAGGTAGGAAGATCTTCAGGGGATTAGTGTTAGGTTTATTTAAGGGGGGTTTGGGTTAGATTAGGGGTATGTGGGTGGTGGGTTGTAATGTTGGGGGGGGGGTATTGTATGTTTTTTTTTACAGGCAAAAGAGCTGAAATTCTTGGGGCATGCCCCGCAAAGGGCCCTGTTCAGGGCTGGTAAGGTAAAAGAGCTTGTAATTTTTGTATTTTAGAATAGGGTAGGGAATTTTTTATTTTGGGGGTCTTTGTTATTTTATTAGGGGGCTTAGAGTAGGTGTAATTAGTTTAAAATTGTTGTAATATTTTTCTTATGTTTGTAAATATTTTTTTATTTTCTGTAACTTAGTTCTTTTTTATTTTTTGTACTTTAGATAGTTTATTTAATTGTATTTATTTGTAGCAATTGTGTTTAATTAATTTATTGATAGTGTAGTGTTAGGTTAATTGTAGGTAATTGTAGGTAGTTTATTTAATTATTTTATTGATTGGGTAGTGTTAGGTTTAATTATATCTTAGGTTAGGATTTATTTTACAGGTAAATTTGTTATTATTTTAACTAGGTAACTATTAAATAGTTCTTAACTATTTAATAGCTATTGTACCTGGTTAAAATAATTACAAAGTTGCCTGTAAAATAAATATTAATCCTAAAATAGCTATAATATAAATGTAATTTATATTGTAGCTATATTAGGATTTATTTTACAGGTAAGTATTTAGCTTTAAATAGGAATCATTTATTTAATAAGAGTTAATTTATTTCGTTAGATAAAAATTATATTTAACTTAGGGGGGTGTTAGTGTTAGGGTTAGACTTAGCTTTAGGGGTTAATACATTTATTAGAATAGCGGTGAGCTCCGGTCGGCAGATTAGGGGTTAATAATTGAAGGTAGGTGTCGGCGATGTTAGGGAGGGCAGATTAGGGGTTAATACTATTTATGATAGGGTTAGTGAGGCGGATTAGGGGTTAATAACTTTATTATAGTAGCGCTCAGGTCCGCTCAGCAGATTAGGGGTTAATAAGTGTAGGCAGGTGTCGGCGACGTTGTGGGGGGCAGATTAGGGGTTAATAAATATAACATAGGGGTCGGCGATGTTAGGGGCAGCAGATTAGGGGTACATAGCGATAACGTAGGTGGCGGCGATTTGCGGTCGGAAGATTAGGGGTTAATTATTTTAAGTAGCTTGCGGCGACGTTGTGGGGGGCAAGTTAGGGGTTAATAAATATAATATAGGGGTCGGCGGGGTTAGGGGCAGCAGATTAGGGGTACATAAGTATAACGTAGGTGGCGGTCGGCAGATTAGGGGTTAAAAATTTTAATTGAGTGGCGGCGATGTGGGGGGACCTCAGTTTAGGGGTACATAGGTAGTTTATGGGTGTTAGTGTACTTTAGGGTACAGTAGTTAAGAGCTTTATAAACCGGCGTTAGCCAGAAAGCTCTTAACTCCTGCTTTTTTCAGGCGGCTGGAATCTTGTCGTTAGAGCTCTAACGCTCACTGCAGAAACGACTCTAAATACCGGCGTTAGAAAGATCCCATTGAAAAGATAGGCTACGCAAATGGCGTAGGGGGATCTGCGGTATGGAAAAGTCGCGGCTGTAAAGTGAGCGTTAGACCCTTTAATCACTGACTCCAAATACCAGCGGGCGGCCAAAACCAGCGTTAGGAGCCTCTAACGCTGGTTTTGACGGCTACCGCCGAACTCTAAATCTAGGCCTAAGTATGTGAGCTGGTCATTTACAATTTTGAAGGGTACAAACGTTTTGTCAAGTGGGGGATTATTAAGCCATAATACATTTTAAGATATATGGAATTTCTAATTGTGTATTATTAAGAAATAATAACAGATCGTCTGCATAAAGTAGGAGTTTAAGCTTCTTATCCCCAAGGGGAATACCTTGAAGTTTCATTCTAAGTAATATTGCCAGGGGCTCAATAGCTAGATTGAAAAGTAAAGGAGAGATTGGACACCCCTGCCGTGTACCTTTTGCCATAGGAAAACTGTTAGTTAAGGACCTGTTTACCAATATTGAAGAAAAAGCTTCTAAATATATTGATTTGATACAAATTAAGAATAAACCTTTAAATCCAAATTGACTCATTGCATGAAAAAGGTGGTCCCATGTAATTGAGTCAAACGCCTTCTGGGCATCAATTGATAAAATAGCTTGATCATGTAAGATTTTAGATTTTTATTTTGTTTATCAAGATTCCAGTAATCATCCAAGAGTAAGAAAATGTTCCGAATATTAGCGGATGGATTTCTATGTGCCATAAAGCCGACCTGGTCCGTATGTATTAGAGTCTATGGGTCCTTTCAGTCTATGTGCCATAATACCCATGAGCAATTTGTAGTCACTGTTCAACAATGAAATTGGATGGTATGAGTCTAACAAAGTTGGGTCCTTACCTTTCTTCTGAATAAGTGTAATCGTAGCAGCTGAGAAATATGGGGAGGGTTTTACTCCATTTACCAAATAGTCATTAAATAGTTTTAATAGAGTGGGTGTGACTTCTTCTTTTAGTAATTTGCTTTATTCATTTTCAATTTATCGATTGCATATTGTATTTCAGCTTCCGTTATAGGTGAGTTCAATACTTGTAAATGCTCGGGAGACAAGGCAGGAACTATTATCTTCTGCCAAAATTTAGTTTTATTAGAGGTATTTATCTCAACAGCCTCAGATTTATTAAATTTAACATCATCCCTTTTAATAACTTTGTTTTAATTCCGCTTCTCTTGGTTCTTTAAACATCTAGCTAAGTATTTACTAATTTTATCCCCATATCTATTAATTGCGTTTTTCTGGGCACTAGCAATTTCCCATTCTTTTTTGGCCTTGATATAAGAGTCCCAATTTTTTTGGACAAGGGTAGCTCAGGTAGGTATTATATGTATTTTTAACATAATTGGAAAGTTCTACTTCTCTACAATGATACTTTTGCTTTAGTTTTTGTCGATATACCTTAATCTCACCCCTGAGAACTGCCTTAGCAGCTTCCCAGAAAGTCTCACTTTTAGAAATATACGACTGATTCCGTTTTGCATAATCCCGCCATTTTGTAGTCAACCAATTTTTGAATGTCAGGTTATAAACTAAGAAAGAAGGGAATATATAAGATTTAACAGGATCTAGTTTTAGGTCTTCCCAATGTAACTCCAAAGATACATTTGCGTGATCAGATATAGTAAAATCCCCAATCTGAGCTATAGGGTTCAAACCAAAAATTCTGTCTGCTACTAAGAAAAAATCAATTCAGGAAAAGGATTGAAATTGCTTTGAGTCACATGTAAATGCACGCACATTGGGATTATGTACCCGTCTTCAACGGTTTATTCATGTTTTTAATTGATCTACTGGCCCTGTAATTATCTATAGACTGGAGTCTATCGATATTATTAAACACCATGTTAAAGTCTCCTACTACCACTAGATTAGAATCAACAAATTCAAAAAGTCTATTCTTTAAGTGCCCCCCAAATTTTGGATCATTTTTGTTAGGGCCATAAACATTGCATATTATTAACGGACGCTTCCTTATAATTAGTTTAATAATAATTAATCTCTCGTCCGGGTCTTTATCCTGGGAGACAATTTGATAGTCTGTCAATTAAATAATATTGCCACTCCTCGCTTTCTAGTAGAACAAGGAATCGCCACTACTTCTCCAACCCAACTCCCTTTCAGTTTTTGATTCTCCACCTCCAAGAGATGTGTCTCTTGTAACAATGCGATATCAGCTTTATCTTTCTTAAGTTGTGTAATGATCCGTTTTCTCTTACTTGGATTGGTTATGCCACCTATATTCCATGAGACTAATTTAAGTGTGTTTATTTTTATTTAGTAGAAAGAATAAGAGATACCCTATAAGGGGACAGCTCTGGTGACAATAAAAGGGAGGCATGAAAAGAAGGGAGGGAAAGAGGAAAAAAAACAACAACAAAAAACACCTGTTATAACCTTAACATTTCTAAACATAATTTTACCGTCTACCCCAATAAACATTAGAGTAACGAAGACTGAAAAAAAAAAAATTACAGTTTGGCTCTAACTTTTAATTCAAGATCTCTTATCAGACTTGAATCTCTTTCATGTAATTGGCAAGAGTCCATGAGCTAGTGACGTATGGGATATACATTCCTACCAGGAGGGGCAAAGTTTCCCAAACCTCAAAATGCCTATAAATACACCCCTCACCACACCCACAATTCAGTTTTACAAACTTTGCCTCCTATGGAGGTGCTGACGTAAGTTTGTGCTAGATTTCTACGTTGATATGCGCTTCGCAGCATGCTGAAGCCCGGTTCCTCTCAGAGTGCAGTGAATGACAGAGGGATGTGAAGGGGAGTATTACCTATTGAATGCAATGGTCATCCTAACGGGGATCTATTTCATAGGTTCTCTGTTATCGGTCGTAGAGATTCATCTCCTACCTCCCTTTTCAGATCGACTATATACTCTTATATACCATTACCTCTGCTGATTCTCGTTTCAGTACTGGTTTGGCTATCTACTTTATGTAGATGAGTGTCTTTTGGTAAGTATGTTTTCTTTTATTTAAGACACTCTCAGCTATGGTTTGGCACTTTATATGTAAAGTTCTAAATATATGTTTGTACTTATATTTGCCATGATTCAGGTTTATCAGTTTATTTCCTTTTTGCAGACTGTCAGTTTCATTTTGGGAAATGCACATAAAAAAAAATTTACCTGAAATTTTCAAATTGACTTTCTTTTCTAAATTGCGGGCTGTTAGGCTCGCGGGTGCGCAAAATGCTCTAATTTATTGCGTCATTCTTGTCGCGAGACTTTTTTGGATCAAGAATTACGTTTGTTGACGTAATTTCGTCATTTCCGGCATCTTAGTTGGCGCCGAGAATTTTTCACGTAGTTGCGTCATCTATGATGCTCGTGTTTGTTGCAGACGTTTTTGGCTCCAAAAATATTTTGTCAGTTGTGGGCGTCATACTTGGCGCCAGACTTTTGACATTATTTAAGTCTTCATTTATTTTTGCTTCTGGTTTCCAGAGGCTTATTTTGTTTGCATTTTTTCCTATTCCTGAAACTGTCATATAAGGACATTGATAATTTTGCTTTATATGTTATTTTTTCTCTTACATATTGCAAGATGTCTCAATCTGATCCTGTTTCAGAATCCACTATTGGAATCCTGCTGCCTGATATCGGTTCTACTAAAGCTAAGTGCATTTGTTGTAAACTTGTGGTAACTGTTCCTCCAGCTGTAATTTGTGATAGTTGTCATGACAAACTTTTACATGCAGACAATATTTCCATTAGTAGTAATCCATTACCTGTTGTTATTCCTTCAACATCTAATGCTCAGGATATTCCTGTTAATGTGAGAGAATTTGTTTCTAATTCTATTCAGAAGGCTTTGTCTGTCATCCCACCTTCTAATAAACGTAAAAGGTCTTTTAAAACTTCTCATAAAATTGATGAATTTTTAAATGACCGACAACATTCTGATTTATCTATCTCTGATGAGGATCTATCTGGTTCAGAAGATCCTTCCCCTAAGGGAACAACTTCCAATTGGAAGCCTTCTTCAGTCTGGAATAAATCCAAGCCATTTAAAAGATCTAAATCAGCCCCCAAGTCCGCATGAAGGTGCGGCCCATGTTTGGATCAATTCAATCCAAAATCATTGGATTCAGAACATTGTTTCTCAAGGGTACAGAATAGGTTTCAAAGTAAGACCGCCTGTGAGAAGTTTCTTTTTCTCATGCATTCCAGTGAACTCAGAAAAGGCTCAGGCTTTCCTGAAGTGTGTTTCAGACCTGGAGGTATCTGGGGTAATTGTGCCAGTGTCAGGATCATCACTGTAGGAGGTAATTGAGGTGACTGTTCCTTTAATAAAAATACTGCTTTTACAACTTGCCTATAAATAGCATCTACCTACTCTTCCTATTGCTTGTTATTGACCGTCTGCCACCTTCTGGTAGCTTACCGGTATTATCCTGAGCCTAAGCTAGTTCCTGCTGTCTTCCTATCCAGCTGCCACAATCTGTTAATTCTAGGACCAAATCTTCATCGGATCACTCCGCGGTGACGTCACACGCCGACCACGCAGAAACAGAGCTTCAGCAATACCGGACCCTCAGTAACCTGTGCAGCTATCTCTTCTATCCGGATCTACTCTGAGCACACTTAGGGGTTATCCCCATTACAGGTACCTAACTTTCAGTAACCTGCAGGTTGTCCTTATATCGCTACGTTAGTGCACTGCCTCAGTTATATGTATACCTTCTACAAGCTTGTCATTTTTCACCTATGATTGTAATATCAAAGTAATATCATCTTATTATGGTTGTACAACTGTATTAATACCTCTATCCAAGTTCTTGTTTTGTTTATGATATAATCTAAAATATATACTTTTTATGGGTTATAGACTGAGGTACACTGCTACATATTTACAGTGTTTTCTAACACATGGGGTAGCAATAGTGTCTGCTCACTCACACCCCTGATATTAAATAATTGCCAACTGATTTATCTGTTGTTTGACACCATCACTGCTGGTAGTACATGTCATACAGCAGTATCTCTACCTGCTACAAACCACCCTTATTATAAGCACATATAAGCACATACACTTAGCAATTCGTACAGAGTCTGACAGAATAACAAGCCTTTTCAAATGGACCCAGCTGAGATGACTGCTCGCATGCAGACTTTAAATCAAAGAGTTGACTTACTTACAGAGGGGCTAACTATACTTAAGGCAGAAAATAGTGCCCTTAAGGCTTACATTAAGGAATACATAGAACCTAAAATACACTCATCAGAACCCCAAATAAGTCAGCCTGAGAAATTCTCTGGTGACAGGTCCCAATACAGGGATTTTAAAAATGCCTGTCTTTTGCTTTTTACACTCAAGCCCCAAACATATCCAAATGACAGGTCACGAGTTCTGACTGTCATTTCTTATTTGAGAGGCGAACCCCGCACATGGGCCAACACTTTTTTTGAGACTAACGACACTATATTAAACTCACTTGATGCCTTTCTAACAGCTATGGGTCAGTTATACGAAGATCCATTCAAGCAACAAACTGCTGAGACAGCACTTAGAGCTTTGAAACAAAAAAAAAGAATTGTGGAAGAGTACATCACAGACTTTAAAAGATGGGCAAAAGATTCCCAGTGGAATGATGTATCTCTTAAAAACCAAATTAGGCTTGGCTTATCTGAGCCTATCAAAGATGAGCTGTCTCGCATAGACCTACCTCCCACTTTAGAAGGGCTTATAAATCTCACTATTACAATAGATAGACGTCTCAGAGAACGTATGCATGAGAGGTCTTACCCGGAGACACACTACAAAAAACACTATACAAACCCTACACCTCATGCCTCTAGTAAATCAACAGCTGAACCTATGGATATCGGTTTCCTGAAAGGGCCCCTAACTACCCAAGAGAAAAACAGAAGACGTGAGAACAATTTGTGTTTATATTGTGCCTCAGACGAGCATACAGTGAGAGAGTGTCCTTCTTTGCAGAGACAACGAAAGGGTAAGAATACTACTACCCTATCCTGCTGTAATACACATGATTCTACCACAACCTATTGTAAACTCAATCTTTTGTTACAGTGGGATCTCCTACGAGTCAACGTTCCAGCCATCATTGACTCTGGTGCTACAGCATGTTATATAGATAAGGAATTCACTTATAAAAATAAAATACCACTGGTGCAGAAAAAGTCTCCCATTCTTTTGCGTGGTATAGATGGTAAGATTGTTTCCTCAGGACCTGTTGAATATCAAACGATACCTCTGTTGGTATCCACTACTGAACATCACAGGGAATATATATCCTTTGATGTTATTACTTCACCAGTATCTCCTGTCATTCTGGGTTTAACCTGGTTAAGTTTACACAACCCCAATATCTCATGGGACACACTGTCACTCACTTTCAGCTCTAAATATTGTACCACTACATGTTTTCCTATTGCTATCCTCCACACCACCCAGGTGGATTCTGGGATCAGAATACCTAGTGAGTATAGGGATTTTATGGATCTATTCAACAAAACTGAGTCTGAGACTTTACCTCCACATAGGAAGTATGACTGCCCTATAGAGATAGTACCTGGTGCAGATATTCCCTGTGGGCACATCTTTCCCCTTTCTAAAACAGAACTCGAACACTTGAAATCCTACTTGGAGGATAATCTAAGGAAGGGGTTTATACGCCCTTCTACCTCGCCGGCGGGAGCCGGAATATTTATTGTCAAAAACAAAGACGTCTCCCTAAGGCCCATCATAGATTACAGACAACTGAATAGGATCACAATAAAGAATAGGTACCCCTTGCCTTTGATTCCGGAACTAATCGAAAGATTAGAAGGGGCCAAATTCTTTACGAAATTGGACCTTCGGGGGGCGTATAATTTAATCAGTGTACGTAGTGGGGACGAGTGGCTGACGGCGTTCAGGACCCGATACGGCCATTATGAATACACAGTCATGCCGTTCGGGCTCTGTAACGCCCCAGCCACCTTCCAATACCTAATAAACGACTTGTTTAGAGATATCTTAGACATTTTCATAGTCATAAAAAAAAAGAGAGGTAAATTAGTAGTGTGGAAAGCCAGTCAACAAAATTAATGTTCTTAGTAGTCCCAGGTAAGTTAATTAAGGTATGTGGGCAAGGAACACACTGGACGTAAAAAGTCTCTCTGAGCCTGTTTAAGATGTGTTCAAATAAAGCAGGCTATCAGAAAAAGTAGTGTGTATGAAGACCAGTCCTTGATATAGACACTGGATAGTAGTCCATAGGTATAGAATGAATACCATAAGCAGGAGGTCTCTGAAACCCAGAATTCAATAAATAATAAATTACCTAGGTGTCACAGTGGCAAGAAAAAGGAACTTGCATTTCTCGGTGGTATCCTCAATGGTTAATAACCGCACAGTATGAGTGAGAAAAAGTGCTTAATGTGCTTAAAGGGCCGTGATAATCATAGGCGCTGAGAATCAAAAAGCCTTGGAGTGTAGAGCAAACAAAGAATAAGTACGGTTTGAGGCACTTATCTAAATATGGCCGGAGTATTAAACTCACTTTATGCTCGGCAATGTCTCAGCTTCTTGTCAGCATGGAACTTCCTCTTCCTCTTCGGCTGTATTGTGGCTCCGTAGATCCGTATCGCGTGGTCTCCAAACAGTCAATCACTGATGAAATCTCGTTTCTCCTCTGCACTGTGATGTAGCAAACCACGTGACGGTGTGCCAACCTATCCGTGGGGATCCTGTATCGGCTTACACTGCAGGGCTGTAGAATCCGTTGTATGGTCCCCGCATTCGGCAAGGAAGGCAACCAGGTGCCGCCGGATCAACAGCCGCAGCTCCCCCAGCAGAGGAAAAAACAGAAATCCTCCAGAGATCCCCGATGGGATCGAATGCAAGTCCTCAAAGTAGACTCACTGTGAGTAGAAATGGCAGTAATGTAACTTAAGGATATATATGAGAAGCCCAATACACAGGCTAATCAGCAGCTTCGCAGTAAAGGAGTGGATACCCCAAAGTCCACTGTAAAAATTTAATAAATAGAAAGAAAAGTCCAATGAAGCCAGATGGTAATAATAAAATATGGTTCACTTTATTCCATTAAAAAGTAGGGGATAATACAAAACCATGTGGTTAGGTAGTTAGCATGGTATATTCTGACCGGTTTCGGTCATATTGACCGTAATCATAGAATAGCACCTGTAAGGAGGTGCTCCCTTTTATGCTAAACACACAATGATTTGATTGGATAAAAACAAATGCCAACACTTAACCCTTTAGAAGCTTACTCTAATTAACATATACATACTATACATGATATTTACATTTCAATCACATAATACTAATGATAGACAGTTAGAAAAAGCCCAGTGATATGTTTTGCAATGAGAAATTGGAGAAAAATTATTATACAAAGTATATCAGGACATACAGAAATAAATCTATATGAATATGCAAAAAAGCAAATGCCAAAAAATAACACTCCCATATACAGATAAGAATATACATCTATATATGTGTGCTGGCAAATGCAAACATGCAAAAGGTGTTTTCAGAAGAGAACATATATATATGTATTTATGGATGTCACTAAAAAGTGGTGCAACAAGCATAGATTTTTAGGTACCAATTTTATGTGTAGAAAGAACACCCTAACAGATTACGCATCCTGGAAAGAATAATAATGATCATTACACATGGAAAAAGTATATCTAATATTTATCTATAAATAGGCAAGAATTTAGTTAGCTGAGTCTACTTTTAAAACACCATCGAAACGTACATTAGGATAAAAGTGTTAAGGAAACCTATATAGAAAATCTGAATAGTATACTTAAGATGACTGGTGTGTATAGTAGACCTAATGTGTAATGTGTTAACTGAGATGTCTCACTTATAAGAAAAATATCAAATTTGAGGGGTCTTTTAAAATAATATTTATATTAATTACCATAAATATTATGATAGTTTTAATAATTTAATTAAAGTGAGATTTAGATGAAATTAATCACTTCTGCCAGAAGTTAATAATGTCATTCTCTGAGTTAAAACCCAATGGTACTAGACATCTGGTTTTGAAAATCCAGTATATTTCTTGTTTACAGAGTATAGACAGCTTATCTCCACCCCTAGGCGGTATTTTTATTTGTTCAATAGCCTGCCATTTAAAATGAGTCACATCTTGTTGATGGCAGTCTATAAAATGGGAGGAGAGTGCTGAACATCTGCGTTTACTTGAAATGTAAGACAGATGTTCTCTGATTCTTTTGCCCACTTCTCTAGTAGTTCGTCCTGTATATTGTTTTCTGCATTGGGTGCACTCAATGATGTAAATGACAAAGGTGCTCTTGCAATTAATGCATCCCTTAGTGTCATACTGTTCTCCTGTAACATGTGATCTGAATGTATTTGAGATACTCAGATGATCACATGAAGTGCAGGTTTTTCTACCACATTTGTAGGTGCCATTGTGTCTCATCCAGGATGACCCAGAGGTAGAGTCAGTTCTTAACATACTAGGTGCAAGAATGTTGCCCAAGGTAACATTCCTTTTTGGAACGAACATACAGCCTTGTTCAATAGTCTGTCTAAGGCCTTTATCTCCCATCAGAATGGGAAGATTTTTCTTTACTATTTTGCATACATCATCATATTGATTCGAATATGATGTGATAAATTTTGGTTTAGACAAATTCTGATTGGATCTATTTTCCTCGGGTCTGCCCCTGCTGTTAAGCAGTTGCGATCTATCAATAGCTTTGCTAGAGAAATAAGCTTTATTGATGGTACTTTTTGGATAGCCTCTCTTAAACATACGTGTTCTCAGATCTCTGCTTTCAGACTGAAAAGTATTTTGCTGAGAACAGTTTTGTTTAACTCGTAGAAATTGGCCTTTTGCAATGCCTTTGAACACATGCTGTGGGTGGCAGCTGCGTGCATGTAAAAGGCTATTGCCAGAAATGGGTTTTCGGTAAAGAGCAGAGTTCACTTTGCTGTGTTTGGCATCACCTGAGAGGGTGACATCCAGAAAGTTAATCTCAGTTTTATGCCATTCATACGCGAATTGCAATCCCACATCATTAGTGTTTAAAATAGTAACAAAATCATCGGCTTTCTGAATATCAGATGACCAAACTAACAGTAAGTCATCTATAAATCTGACATATTGGACAATATGTTCAGAGGGGGCACCACTACCTCCATAGATGTGGCACCTCTCCCACCAACCCATAAAAAGGTTGGTGTAAGAGGGGGCAAATTTTGCCCCCATAGCTGTGCATAAAAATACCGCCTAGGGGTGGAGATAAGCTGTCTATACTCTGTAAACAAGAAATATACTGGATTTTCAAAACCAGATGTCTAGTACCATTGGGTTTTAACTCAGAGAATGACATTATTAACTTCTGGCAGAAGTGATTAATTTCATCTAAATCTCACTTTAATTAAATTATTAAAACTATCATAATATTTATGGTAATTAATATAAATATTATTTTAAAAGACTCCTCAAATTTGATATTTTTCTTATAAGTGAGACATCTCAGTTAACACATTACACATTAGGTCTACTATACACACCAGTCATCTTAAGTATACTATTCAGATTTTCTATATAGGTTTCCTTAACACTTTTATCCTAATGTACGTTTCGATGGTGTTTTAAAAGTAGACTCAGCTAACTAAATTCTTGCCTATTTATAGATAAATATTAGATATACTTTTTCCATGTGTAATGATCATTATTATTCTTTCCAGGATGCGTAATCTGTTAGGGTGTTCTTTCTACACATAAAATTGGTACCTAAAAATCTATGCTTGTTGCACCACTTTTTAGTGACATCCATAAATACATATATATATGTTCTCTTCTGAAAACACCTTTTGCATGTTTGCATTTGCCAGCACACATATATAGATGTATATTCTTATCTGTATATGGGAGTGTTATTTTTTGGCATTTGCTTTTTTGCATATTCATATAGATTTATTTCTGTATGTCCTGATATACTTTGTATAATAATTTTTCTCCAATTTCTCATTGCAAAACATATCACTGGGCTTTTTCTAACTGTCTATCATTAGTATTATGTGATTGAAATGTAAATATCATGTATAGTATGTATATGTTAATTAGAGTAAGCTTCTAAAGGGTTAAGTGTTGGCATTTGTTTTTATCCAATCAAATCATTGTGTGTTTAGCATAAAAGGGAGCACCTCCTTACAGGTGCTATTCTATGATTACGGTCAATATGACCGAAACCGGTCAGAATATACCATGCTAACTACCTAACCACATGGTTTTGTACTATCCCCTACTTTTTAATGGAATAAAGTGAACCATATTTTATTATTACCATCTGGCTTCGTTGGACTTTTCTTTCTATTTATTACATTTTCATAGTCATATATCTAGACGACATATTGATATACTCTAAGACGCTATCTGAACATGTATTACATGTTAGACAAGTCCTCTCTAGGTTAAGAGACAACCAATTCTATGTGAAACCCGAGAAATGCATCTTTAATTCACAGAATATAGCCTTTCTTGGATATATATTCACCTCTTCAGGTATTCATATGGAGGAATCAAAGAAACAAACCATTAAAGATTGGCCCAGCCCTAAGTCAAGAAAAGAAGTCCAAAGATTCCTGGGCTTTGCGAATTTTTATTGCAAATTTATAAAAAACTTCTCGAAACTTACCAAACCGTTAACCACGCTAACGAGGACCACCGTACCTTTTAGATGGAATCAAGAAGCACAAAAAGCTTTTGAATTTTTGAAATTCAAATTTACCACCACACCTATACTTAGGTTTCCAAATCCTGAGTATCAATATATACTGGAGGTTGATGCCTCAGACATCGCTGTAGGTGCAGTTCTTTCACAACGAGATGGCATAAAACAACCACTTCATCCCGTCGCTTTTTTCTCCTGATCTCTAAATGCAGCTGAACAAAATTACCCCATTGGGGAAAAGGAATTGTTGGCTATTAAGTTGTGACTCGAGCACTGGAGACACCTTCTTGAGGGTACATGTGTTCCGATATTGATCTATACGGATCACAGAAACTTGCAGTATTTAAAAAGCACTCGCAGTCTCTCCTCTAGACAAGTAAGGTGGCAACTGTTCCTGACTAGGTTTAATTATCAAATAGTCTATCGTCCAGCAAGTAAAAATCACAAAGCAGACGCTCTCTCTAGGTTATAGTGTTTTGAACGTAACCGTACACCTGACGAAAGCTTAATACCGAGAGACAGATTTATTTCCTTTATCTGTGACTTCAAACCACAATTGTCACGGGAACAAGCAGAAGATCTAACAAAACCTCTACCTCTCCTGGATAAAAAAAATGATAAACTGTATTACCATTGTAACAGAGAGGCAGTAGGATCTGTAATATATTTTGGGTAGGCAGAGACAAGCAAGTAACTACTCTTGGTAATTGTAGCAGAGAGGCAGTAGGATCTGTAATATCTTTTTGGTAAGCAGAGACAAGCAAATAACTACTCTTGGTAATTGTAATAATAACCCCTTTCCACCAAGAACTAGACGACACATAGCTTGGGAGTCAACAACAACTAAATCTTCAACAGAACAAAAATAACAAACACTTTTTAAAAAGCAGTCTCCCCTACAAGGGGTTTCCCAACTGAAACAGCAGGGAGTTTAAACAGTAACATACAGTTTAACATACATTTTAACCATTAGCCTAAAAAACAATTCCTGCATAGTTCATAAGTGGCGAGTTTTGCCACAATGCTCTCCCAGAACCAAGCCGGCATACCCAGTCTGATCCCAACGGATTGGCTTGGGGAGGTCCGGAGGAGTGTTCACAGATCAAGGTTCAAGTTCAGTTTGTCTGGACAACCCGTCGGCGTTGCCGTTTTGCTTCCCAGGTCGGTAATGGATTGTTAAGTCAAACGGCTGCAGCGCCAAACTCCAGCGCAACAGCCGGGCATTGTCTCCGGATACCCTGTTCAGCCACACCAACGGGTTGTGATCTGTGAGCAGGGAAAATTGTTGTCCATATAGATATGGCTGAAGTTTCTTGAGGGCCCACATCACGGCCAGGCATTCCTTTTCAATGGCGGCGTAGCTAACTTCTCTGGGTAACAGTTTCCTGCTTAGGTAGGCCACAGGATGCTCGCTGCCATCAGCCCCAACTTGGCTCAGCACGGCTCCCAATCCAAACATAGAAGCGTCTATGTTGGACAAGAAAGCGTTTAGTTGGATCCGGGGCAGCAAGGATAGGGGCATTTACGAGAGCGTTTTTCAGTTCTTGAAATGCTTGTTCACACTCTGGGCTCCAGGTAACAATCTTAGGAAGGTTTTTACGGGTGAGGTCGGTGAGGGGTTTGGCTAGGGTACTATAATTAGGTACAAACTTCCTATAATAGCCTGCGGAACCTAGAAAGGCTAGCACTTGGGTCTTGGTACGGGGAGTGGGCCACTTGGCTATGGCCTCTACCTTGTCCGGTTTGGGCTTCTGCTGCCCGCTACCTACTCGGTGCCCTAGGTACTGGACCTCCGCCATCCCTATATGACATTTGCTAGGCTTAAGGGTTAATCCTGCCTCCCTAATGCGATCTAGGATCGCCCCTATATGGTTCAAATGCTCGTCCCACGAGCTGCTAAATATAGCTATGTCGTCTAAATAGGCGCATGCGTACTCGTGGGACCCAACCAGTAGCCGAACTACCATTCGCTGGAAAGTAGCCGGAGCGTTCTTCATCCCGAATGGCATGACCTTGAATTGGTACAGGCCAAACGGGGTGACGAACGCTTATTTGGGGATGGCATCCTCGGCTAGTGGGATCTGCCAGTACCCCTTACACAGATCTATGGTGGTGAGGTACTGGCCTCGAGCCATTTTATCTAGGAGCTCATCTATCTGGGGCATAGGGTAGGCGTCAGAGACGTTTTATCATTACGTTTCCGGTAGTCTACACAGAAGTGGGTCGTGCCGTCCCGCTTCGGCACTAGAACTATCGGCGAGGCCCAGGGGCTGTCCGAGTGCTCAATCACTCCTAACTGTAGCATCTCGTCAATCTCCTTCCGCATATGTTCTCTCACCGATTCTGGTATGCGGTAAGGAGGTTGACGCATGGGGAGGTGACCTGGGGTTTCTACCCTATGGGTGGCCAGTCTGGTATATCCAGGCACGTTGGAGAACGTGTCTTTCTTTTCCTGCAGTAGCTCTGCTATTTGAGCTCGTTCCCGAGGACTTAACCGCTCACCCAATTGTACCTCTCCCAGACCTTCGTTCCGGTTCTTCATTCCTAGGAGGTCGGGAAGAGGTAAACTGTCTGCGTCGTCCGTGGCAGGGGCGCAAATAGCATTCACCTCCTCTGCGGGTTCATGGTACGGCTTCAACATATTTACATGGAGCATGCGTCTACCGCCTGCTCCAGTACATGGGCCGATCACATAGGTGGTGTCACAGATTTGTTCCACTACCTTGTATGGGCCCTGCCAGGAGGCCTGCAGTTTATAATTTTTGACCGGTTTTAAGATTAGCACCTTCTGCCCAGTCTGAAAACTGCGGTCCCTGGCGCCCCTATCATGTTGGAGCGGACGGTCCGAGTCAGGGCCTCCAGGCGCTCCCTAAACTCCAGCACGTATGGTACTATAGGAGTACCGTCACTAGTGACTTCCTCCTCCCAATGCTCTCGGATTAAGTCTAGGGGACCCCGTACCCTCCTTCCGAATAATAATTCAAAGGGAGAGAACCCCGTGGACTCCTGAGGTACCTCCGGGTAGGCGAAAAGCAAATGGGGTAGAAACCGCTCCCAGTTCTTCTGGGTATCCATGAACGTGCGGAGCATCTGTTTTAGTGTTCCATTAAACCGTTTACAGAGCCCATTAGACTGGGGGTGATGAGCGGAATTTACAATGGGTTTCACCCCACATGCTCTCCACAACTGGTGGGTAATCTCGGCCGTAAACTGGGTGCCCCGGTCCGAAATAATTTCCCGGGGAAATCCCATGCGGGAGAAGATTCTGATGAGAGCATCCGCCACGGTCTCGGCATGAATATTAGCCAGAGCCACTGCCTCTGGATATCGGGTGGCATAATCCACGACCGTGAGTATATACCTCTTCCCCAAGGGACTAGGCTTGGCTAGGGGGCCAATGAGGTCCACCGCTACTCGACTAACAGGCTCCTCTATTATGGGGAGGGAGTGTAGCTTCGCCTTATATCGGTCTCCTCTTTTCCCTACTCGTTGGCAGGTGTCACACGTCTGGCAATACTGCCTAATATCTTTGGTGATCCCTGGCCAAAAGAAATTCTGAGTTAGGCGGTGCTTCGTCCGACTAACTCCTAGGTGGCCTGACAGCGGAATATCGTGGGCAACCCGTAGCAGTTCTCGTCTATACCTCTGAGGTACTAATAACTGCTGAACGGACAGGGGAATAGATCCAGCCACTATCTTCTCTGCATACCTGTACAGTAACCCCTTATCCCAACCATACCTCTCTCCTTCCAACCCCACCTGATTCTGGTCTACCTTATCCCTATATACTTGCAACGAGTGGTCAGTGGCCACTTCGCTACCAAACTCTAGTGGAGGGGCTCAAGAGACATTAGGGAGGTGATTGCTTACCTGAGCCTCAGAGTGATCAGCCAGTGCGTTGGTGCGGGCCTGTTGTCGGGTAACCACGGGCAGTGCTGCTTGTGGGGAGGTTTTGGGTGCAAACGCTGAAGTCAGCTCCCCTAAGTCGTTGCCCAAAATAACTTCTGCGGGCAAATTTTGCATAAGGCCCACTTCTACGTTCCCTGACCCTGCTCCCCAATCCAAGTGTACTTTGGCCGTGGGAATCTTGTAAATGGCTCCCCCGGCCACCCGGACAGCTACACAGTCTCCGGTGAGTTGATTGGTAGAAACTAAATGTTGCCGGAGCAAGGTTATGGTGGCCCCAGAGTCACGAAGCCCTTGGACATGTCGGCCCTCTATATAGACCACCTGGCGGTGGCTTTGTAGGTTGTCTGAAGCGGCCTGTACTGGGTTTACCTTGTGTAAGATGCCCAAGGGTTCCTCGTGGAAGACTGCAGGTTGGGTCTGTAGTCGGGGCTCGTTCTGGTAGCAGTGTACAGCTGCCCGGTTGTTTGACAAGTTGTTCTGGTTGTTCCAGGTGGACCGGTTCTTGTTCCTGGGACAGTCTCTCTGAATGTGCCCTTGTTGGTTACAAAGATGGCAACGGATAGCTGATCGAGTCTGGTATCGGGGAGGGGGTGGGTAGATTCCCCCTCCAGGATGGGGTAGCAGAGGTGTGGGAGCTGCAGTGGGGGTTGGGGTGACCCCAATACTGGAGCATTGCTGTGTTCGTTGAGCTCTCAGAGCGTCTTGGTATTCGTCGGCCAAGGTCGCTGCAGTATGTACCTGTACGGTTTTCGATCTCTCAGCCAGTTTTGCAATTCAGTGGACACCCCTTGGAAGAATTGCTCCATCAACAGGAGTTGTAAAAGGTCTTCCAACTGGGTGACTTGGGCTGCCTGCAACCAGCCTTTAGCGGCCGTGGTTAGCCGATGCGCCCACTCAGTGTGGGTATCTTTCTCCAGCTTCTTCAGGTCTCGGCACCGCTGTCTGTATGCCTCCGGGGTAATAGCATACCTAGTCAGGATGGCCTGTTTTACCTTCTGGTAGTCCCTGCTGTCCTCATCTGGTATGGTGCGGTAGGCTTCAGCAGCCCGCCCGGATAACTTGCCAGCCAGTAGGGGAACTTGGTCAGCTGTACTAATATTATGCAGTTGGCATAATCGCTCAAAGTCCTGTAGGTACCCATTGATATCCTCTGTGTCGGTATGATCCTTGAATGCATGGTAGGGAATCTTAGCTTCCCTGTACCAGCACTGGAGTGTACTGGTAGCCCCTCTCCGGGTCTCGGGGTGGTTTGTCGGGTCACCGTCAAGTACTCATGTATGTCTGCTGATGTCCGTGTCAGGAGCTCCTCCTCCGAATGGGGTAGCGGAAAAAAAGCCAACCGGGTCCGCATCTCTTTTTGGAATTCAGTTTCGTTGTTCGCCATGGGTACGGCCGTACCTGCTACCCGGTCTCCCTCCATGTGCTCTGCAATCAGCCTTGCTTTGGTTTTATTGCTGGCAATAATTCCTCTCACCTCCAGTAATTCCTTCAATGCAGTTCTCTTTAGTCTGGTATAATCTGTCCCCATTCACCGTCTGTTCATATACATCACATGTACTACGACTTGCTGTGCGGTTTGAATCCCGTCGCTTGCCACCAATTTTAACAGAGAGGCAGTAGGATCTGTAATATATTTTGGGTAGGCAGAGACAAGCAAGTAACTACTCTTGGTAATTGTAGCAGAGAGGCAGTAGGATCTGTAATATCTTTTTGGTAAGCAGAGACAAATAACTACTCTTGGTAATTGTAATAATAACCCCTTTCCACCAAGAACTAGACGACACATAGCTTGGGAGTCAACAACAACTAAATCTTCAACAGTGCAAAAATAACAAACACTTTTTAAAAAGCAGTCTCCCCTACAAGGGGTTTCCCAACTGAAACAGCAGGGAGTTTAAACAGTAACATACAGTTTAACATACATTTTAACCATTAGCCTAAATAACAATTCCTGCATAGTTCATAAGTGGCGAGTTTTGCCACAACCATCAAGGACTGTTATACATTCCTCCAATCCGGAGACAAATGGTACTGCAGACTGTTCATGACTCCTTGCTAGCGGGACACCCGGGTTCAAGAAAAACACTAGAACTTGCCAAGAGGTCCTATTGGTGGCCTAATATGTCTTAAGAAATAAAACAATATTTCGCTTCCTGCCATACTTGCACCATTTCAAAAAACACAAAAAAAGCTCCCTACGGATTGCTACTACCTCTCAGTACTCCATCAATTCCATGGTCTGAAATAGCAGTTGATTTTATAGTCGATTTACCAAAATCAAACAACTATAACACCATCCTTGTAGCTGTGGACCTATTTAGCAAAATGGCTCACTTTGTTCCCTATCACAAATTGCCTACCGCTATGGAAACCATCCAACTGCTTATAAAACATGTATTCAAACTCCATGGACTCCCTACCTCTATTATTAGTGACAGAGGAAGTCAATTTTCCAGTAGGCTATGGACAAATTTTTGTAAGACATTCAAGATTGATAAAAGACTCACTACAGCATATCATCCTCAAAGTAATGGGCAGACAGAGCGATGTAACCAATGGATTGAGCAGTATCTTCGACTTTATTGCTCTGATCAACAAGACTCATGGTCCATATATTTACCATATGCTGAGTTTTCATTTAACAACAGTGTCAATACCACTACCAGAACCACACCATTCTTTGCCAATTATGGATTCCACCCTCAATTTCATTTACAACCTGATAATGGTAGCAACTTCCCAGGTATATCTGAACTCTCTGATGCCATCTCTTCTAACTTCACTACCATACAAACCGCCATCCAAGAGTCAAAGGAAACACAAAAGAAATTTTATGATAGAAAAAGAAGAAAACCTCCTTCTTATGCTACTGGAGATCTTGTCTGGTTATCCACCAGAAATCTGAAGCTTAACACCCCTTCAAGGAAATTCTCTCCTTTGTATATCGGACCCTATCCTATAACTCGGGTTGTGAATGTGAATGCTGTTAAGCTTAAACTTCCAGATAACCTGAAAGTACACCCTACTTTTCATGTCTCCCTCCTAAAACCATACAAAGCCTTGAGAAACATCCCATCTGGTTCTGCTCCACAGGTCTCAATAGATCCTACCAACGAATACGAAGTTGATGCCATTCTGGATTCTGGATTGCTCCGTGGTACATTGCAGTATCTTATTGGTTGGAAGGGGTACTCATCGGAACATAACTCCTGGGAACCTGCTAGCAATATCTCTGCACGCAGATTGATCTCGCTGTTCCATCGTAGAAACCCGGACCGTCCACACCCTTGAGCCCCGGAGTTGCTCTTTGATGGGGGGATACTGTCAGGATCATCACTGTAGGAGGTAATTGAGGTGACTGTTCCTTTAATAAAAACACTGCTTTTACAACTTGCCTATAAATAGCAGCTACCTACTTTTTCTATTGCTTGTTATTGACCGTCTGCCACCTTCTGGTAGCTTACCGGTATTATCCTGAGCCTAAGCTAGTTCCTGCTGTCTTCCTATCCAGCTGCCACAGTCTGTTAATTCTAGGACCGGATCTTCATCGGATCACTCCGCGGTGACGTCACACGCCGACCACGGAGAAACGGAGCTTCAGCAATACCGGACCCTCAGTAGCCTGTGCAGCTATCTCTTCTATCCAGATCTACTCTGAGCACACTTAGGGGTTATCCCCATTACAGGTACCTAACTTTCAGTAACCTGCAGGTTGTCCTTATATCGCTACGTTAGTGCACTGCCTCAGTTATATGTATACCTTCTACAAGCTTGTCATTTTTCACCTATGATTGTAATATCAAAGTAATATCCTCTTATTATGGTTGTACAACTGTATTAATACCTCTATCCAAGTTCTTGTTTTGTTTATGATATATTCTAAAACATATACTTTTTATGGGTTATAGACTGAGGTACACTGCTACATATTTACAGTGTTTTCTAACACATGGGGTAGCAATAGTGTCTGGTCACTCACACCCCTGATATTAAATAATTGCCAACTGATTTATCTGTTGTTTGACACTATCACTGCTGGTAGTACATGTCATACAGCAGTACCTGCTACAAACCACCCTTATTATAAGCACATAGTTGAAATCTCAGCAGCTGTGGTTCTTAAACTCATTGTATGATTTTTATTTTCATACACTTAGCAATTCGTACAGAGTCTGACAGCCAGTTCCTGTTCAGGAACGGGGTCTGGGGTTTTATTCAAATCTGTTCATTGTCCCAAAGAAGGAGAATTCTTTCAGACCAGTTCTGGATCTAAAAATTTTGAATCATTATGTGAGAATACCAACATTCAAAATGGTGACTATAAGGACTATTCTGCCTTTTGTTCAGCAAGGGCATTATATGTCCACAATAGACTTACAAGATGCATATCTTCATATTCCCATTCATCCAGATCACCATCAGTTCCTGAGATTCTCTTTTCTAGACAAGCATTACCAATGTGTTGCTCTTCCTTTTGGCCTAGCGACAGCTCCAAAGATCTTTTCAAAGGTTCTCGGTGCCCTACTGTCTGTAATCAGAGAGGGGGGTATTGCGGTGTTTCCTTATTTGGACGATATCTTGGTACTTGCTCAGTCTTTACGTTCTGCAGAATCTCACATGAATCAACTAGTGTTGTTTCTTCGAAAACATGGTTGGAGGATCAATTTTCCAAAAAGTTCTTTGACTCCTCAGACAAGGGTAACCTTTTTAGGTTTCCATATAGATTCAGTATCCATGACTTTGTCTAATAGACAAGAGATGTCTGAAATTGGTTGCAGCTTGTCAGAACCTTCAGTTTCAATCATTCCCTTCAGTAGCTATGTGCATGGAGGATTTAGGTCTCATGACTGCAGCATCGGACGCGATCCCTTTTGCTCGTTTTCACATGAGACCTCTTCAGCTTTGTATGCTGAATCAATGGTGCAGGGATTAAACAAGGATATCACAATTAATATCCTTAAATCCCAATGTTCGTCTATCTCTGACTTGGTGGTTAGATCATCATAGTTTAGTTCAAGGGGCCTCTTTTGTTTGTCCAACCTGGACTGTGATCACAACAGATGCGAGTCTTTCAGGTTGGGGAGCTGTCTGGGGATCTCTGACAGCGCAGGGGGTTTGGAAATCTCAAGAGGCGAGATTACCAATCAATATTTTGCAACTCCGTGAGATTCTCAGAGCTCTTCAGTTTTGGCCTCTTCTGAAGAGAGAACCATTTATTTGTTTTCAGACAGACAATGTCACAACAGTGGCGTATGTCAATCATCAAGGTGGGACTCACAGTCCTCAAGCTATGAAAGAATTATCTCGGATACTTGCTTGGGCGGAATCCAGCTCCTGTCTAATTTCTACGGTCCATATCCCAGGTATAGACAATTGGGAAGCGGATTATCTCAGTCGCCAGACATTACATCCGGGAGAGTGGTCTCTTAACCCAGATGTGTTTTTTCAGATTGTTCAGATGTGGGGGCTTCCAGAAATAGATCTGATGGCTTCTCATCTAAACAGGAAACTTCCCAGGTATCTGTGCAGGTCCAAGGATCCTCAGGCAGAAGCAGTGGATGCGTTGACACTTCCTTGGAGTTATCAACCTGCTTATATCTTTCCGCCTCTAGTTCTTCTTCCAAGAGTGATTTCCAAAATCATAATGGAGCGTTCGTTTGTACTGTTGGTGGCTCCAGCATGGCCACACAGGTTTTGGTATGCGGATCTTGTTCGGATGTCCAGTTGCCAACCTTGGCCACTTCCGTTAAGGCCAGACCTTCTATCTCAAGGCCCATTTTTCCATCAGGATCTCAAATCATTAAATTTGAAGGTATGGAGATTGAACGCTTAGTGCTTAGTCATAGAGGTTTCTCTGACTATGTTGCAGGCTCGTAAATCTGTGTCTAGAAAGATTTATTATCGAGTTTGGAAGACTTACATTTCATGGTGTTCTTCTCATAAATTCTCTTGGCATTCGTTTAGAATTCCTAGAATTTTACAGTTTCTTCAGGATGGTTTAGATAAGGGTTTGTCTGCAAGTTCCTTGAAAGGACAAATCTCTGCTCTTTCTGTTCTGTTTCACAGAAAAATTGCTAATCTTTCTGATATTCATTGTTTTGTACATGCTTTGGTTCGTATCAAGCCTGTCATTAAACCAATCTCTCCTCCTAGGAGTCTTAATTTGGTTTTGAAAGCTTTACAGGCTCCTCCGTTTGAACCTATGCATTCTCTGGACATTAAATTACTTTCTTGGAAAGTTTTGTTCCTTTTATCTATCTCTTCTGCTAGAAGAGTTTCTGAATTATCGGCTCTTTCTTGTGAGTCTCCTTTTCTGATTTTTCATCAGGATAAGGCGGTCTTGCGGACTGCATTTAAATTTTTACCTAAGGTTGTGAATTCCAACAACATTAGTAGAGAAATTGTTGTCCCTTCATTGTGTCCTAATCCTAAGAATCCTCTGGAGAGATCTTTACATTCTTTGGATGTGGTAAGAGCTTTGAAATATTATGTTGAAGCTACTAAAGATTTCAGAAAGACTTCTAGTCTATTTGTTATCTTTTCTGGTTCTAGGAAAGGTCAGAGGGCTTCTGCCATTTATTTGGCATCTTCGTTAAAGCTTTTGATTTATCATGCTTATTTGGAGTCTGGTAAATCCCTGCCTCAGAGGATTACGGCTCATTCTACTAGGTCAGTTTCCACTTCCTGGGCTTTTAAGAATGAAGCTTCTGTTGATCAGATTTGCAAAGCAGCAACTTGGTCTTCTTTGCATACTTTTACTAAATTCTACCATTTTGATGTTTTCTCTTCTTCAGAAGCAGTTTTTGGTAGAAAAGTACTTCAGACAGCTGTTTCAGTTTGATTCTTCTGCTTATAATTTCAGTTTTTTTCATTATAAGATAACAACTTTTGATTTGGGTTGTGGATTAATTTTTCAGCAGAATTGGTTGTCTTTATTTTTATCCCTCCCTCTCTAGTGACTCTTGCGTGGAGTGCCACATCTTGGGTATTTGCTATCCCATACGTCACTAGCTCATGGACTCTTGCCAATTACATGAAAGAAAACATAATTTATGTAAGAATTTACCTGATAAATTAATTTCTTTCATATTGGCAAGAGTCCATGAGTCCCACCCTTTTTATGGTGGTTATGTTTCTTTTGTATAAAGCACAATTATTCCAATTCCTTGTTGATGCTTTCACTCCTTTCTTATCACCCCACTTCTTGGCTATTCATTAAACTGAATTGTGGGTGTGGTGGGGGGTGTATTTATAGGCATTTTGAGGTTTGGGAAACTTTGCCCCTCCTGGTAGGAATGTATATCCCATACGTCACTAGCTCATGGACTCTTGCCAATATGAAAGAAATGAATTTATCAGGTAAATTCTTACATAAATTATGTTTTTTCAATAAAATCTACAGCTTCTTGCACTTCCGGTGGGTGGGACACAGAGTAGGAAGCAAGGGAGAAGAGCTCTGGCTAAGTGGACTTAAAATCTGTAATATCTAAAGATTTCCCCCCAAATACTCTGTGCCCTGTGAGAGAACCTTGGCAGAATCTGCTGCCCGGAGTGTGAGAGTTTTCTTTTTCTCTTTGTTGAAAGCTCCACGTACTTTTCATGAGAGCTAATCATCGCTCCCCCACGGAAGTTGCCTGACACTTGTAACACCACGGAGGTGCAAGCCCACATTACCGGCCAGGCGGAGTGATAGAGACCCGCTGTGGCCGTCGACTTGGTGAGACTCCGGAGCTGAGCCGAACGGCATTCAGAAGAAGATCGGAGCAGTGATATCACGGTCATGTGTGAGCGCAACACTGTGATCTAAGGACCTGTTTGCTGGCCTGATAAAAACCGATTCAGTCCTCGACAGCAAAGTTCGAACAGAACCCACTTCTCCCCCTGATATCGGCGGGTGGCTACGGCCGGTGAAACTTGAATCCAGCCCCGAAAAACAGATTTGGCGCAAATGTAGGCGCCATCTTGGGAGCCCTCACGTACGGACCTCATTGGTGCCCAGGTTGAGCTGCCTGAGAGATTGGGAACCAGTGGATCTGCACTCCGGATGGTAAAGTACTGATTACACACCCTTGTTGGGAGCCCTGCAGCTAGACATCCACCTGCCTTTCAATACAGCACCGGGCAGTGCTCCAGCCCCCACTGAGATTTGGGGATTGTGGCCTTAACCCCTTCCATAGTATATACTGGCAATATGGGTCATATGAAGATCTTTTAACTTACCCCCTCTGTGACACACAGTACTTGGGCAGACTGTGTTATATCTGCACCATTGAATACACCTCGCTCAGTGCTGTGGTTTTGCCCATGAGGCAGTAAAACTGAGGAGTCGCAGCGCATTGTCCCACTAGATCCTCATCCAGGAATCATATAACAGCCACTAAAAGACATATAAGAGCACTTAAAGCCTGAATCTGTGAGTGTCAATTATACAGTGTCATAGATTTGGTTTCTTTTGCTCAGAAACTTATACTATTTGGTGAACTTTGCCTAGTGCAAGATATTGTAACCCTGTTATTGTTGGGGAGAAAGGCACTTTCCTATCATACATGGACACAGCCTAGAGCAGTTGACTCTTATCTGGAGAGAATGGTAAACCATACATTGCACTGGTGACTTGACTTACTTTGCACTCCCAGAAGGAACATTTTGGGGAATCAAAATATCCCGCCCTGCCTTAACCCTTTGATTATCACCTGGCACTGCCAGACTGCCTGTAAATATTCAGTGTGCTGCGCCACACATCTCTTAGTCTGCTCAGCTAATGGTTCTTTTTATTATTCACAGGTTCATTCTTTTGTGATCTATGAGACTGCAATTTGCATACTCTGCCAGGGCATTACTGTTTTGTTGATTTTGCAAGTGAGGAACGTCACTTTCCGCTGAAATATTGCCTTAACCCTGTTTTTTTATTGCAGCAACCTTGCCTCTGACATCTTATGGGTTTATGGAGAAATACTTAACTAACACCCCAATGGCGAGCCGTAATAAAACAAATGAATGCCGCCACAGGGCTGCAAATGACCAAGTCATACAAGTCCCAAGTTCTGAATTCCCTCCTGAGGGAGAACAGATAGATACTCATCCCATTGTAAAGCAAATAACTATGCTATTTATGCCTAAAATTGATCATCTTCAAAGGGGTTAGGATACGCTCGCTGGCGATGTCAAACAATTTTCGACTAGGATGGTGGAGGCAGAGGGTAGAATATCTGATCTTGAAGACTCAAATGTAACCAACAACAGTAAGATAGAACATTTAGAAAGACAAGCTATGACCCTCCAGTTAAAAATAGATGATCTAGAAAATAGATTGAGGCGCAATAATGTGCGTCTCCTTGGCCTCCCTGAAACGATCAAACAATCTGATCTAATCCACTTTGTAGAAAACACCTTGCCATCCCTGCTAAATATACCCACTAGAGACTTTGTTGGTGGGGTAGAGAGGGCACATAGAGTAGGCCCGGATATAGCTGGGGCAGACATGACACAACCTCGCCCCATAATGATAAAATTCTTGCACTTTCAGACCAAAACTGCCATCTTGAGAGCGTACAGGAAATTAGATAAATTAATTTTTGAAAATGCACGACTATTACTGTTTCATGATTTCTCCACGGACCTTACAAAACGCCGTAGGGAGTTCTCCCCACTCTGCTCCCAGCTACATAAAGAGGGTAAACAGGCTTATCTCCTATACCCCACTAGGCTTAAGATAGTTACCTCTAGGGGCCCTAGATTCTTTGATTCGCCTGCTGAGGCACAAGAATTTTTAGATAAGCATGGGTCACCTGCACACAGCCCCGCATAGAGACAAGTGGGGGGACAGGAGGGCTGAGATGAGGATTCACAAGGGTAACACTAACTAAATCTGTTAAAATGTGTAACGTTAAATTTGATAAGATGGTTGAGTTAACAAAAAACTTGAACCATTTAATTTTGTGGTTAATAGGGTTCTCCTTAATGAGCACTTCTACTTTTGGCGGGATTTTGTATTCTAGGTTAAACTGGCAGCAACCAAAGACTGACAGGCCAGGGGCAGCTCATAATAGAGTTAAATTCAACCTCTCAGATGGGAACCTTATATGTGGAATTGGGGGGAATGTAAAAAAATGGTCCAGCCCAGCACTAGAAGCTGCCCAGATTGCTGCCAGGGGAAAGTTGTATGGTCAGAAGTTGGGGAAGTTCAGGTTAAGTTGTAAAATGTCCTGTTTTAAGTTCAAATACTGGTTTGTACCTGAGAGAACGCTAACACATAAGAAGGAAAGGAAAGTTATATCTGTATGTTACAATGTGTTAATCTTGAACACATATACAGTGGAACATATTCTAGTATGGACCAAGATGAGAAATATTTGTCTTTTTTTTTCAACACAGAATGTGGACAAATGTGGTCGGCGGGGCCCAGTAGAGGTCTGGCGTGATGGATAGCTGAACCGGGAGCCCTCACATGCGTCAACAAGGTGCACCCTTATCCCCCCCTTTTTTTTTCTTTTTCTCTCTCTTTGTTTGCCCCTCCCTCGACTCCCTCCCATCCTCCTCTCTTGCCTCCCCCTATCTGCTTCTTCGCCCTCTCCGCCTATTTCCCAGCATGTCAAATACACCTTTTTGCACATCACATTGCACCACATGCGCAGTGTTCTTTCTAAAAACTCCAATTTAACTTATATTCGTGGAACGTAGGGGGAATTCATTCCCCCGTCAAGAGGAAGGCGATTCTAACCCTTCTTAGGAAAAAACGAGCGGAGATCGCGTTCCTGCAGGAAACGCATCTCTCCGACTCAGAACATGACAAATTGAAATCTGACTGGGTGGGGAGGGTAGAATATGCCTCATACAAGTCGGCAAGTAGGGAGGTGGCTATACTCCATGGAAAGTAGCTAGAATGTGAGATTACAGAGGTGATCAAGGACTTGGAGGGCAGATACATAGTGGTGCAAATTCGCACCCTTAGAAAAACATATACCTTATGCAATATTTATGCCCCTAATCGTAAAGACAAGACATTTTGGGACACTATAGTGACTGTTCTTACACCTTACCTAGACACCAACATAATATTGGGGGGGGACTTTAATCTTGTGCCTAACCCTCATTGTGATAGACTCAGAGACCCTAACAGATGTGTAGATTGGAAATTACCTAGAGTATCGGATAAATTTGAGAAAAAAGTCTTTACAACACTGGGGGACTCTTTAGATTTGACAGACATTTGGCGACAAATAAATCCTGATGGTAAAGACTACACATGCATCTCACGGGTGACCCCCTCTATGTCGCGCATTGACCTCTTTATGATTTCAAATTCCCTAATTACCCAAGTGATAGATACGAGGATCGATGAGGTTGTTGTCTCTGACCATGCCCCATAGCGCTCTTTGTGGATACAGCTCCACAGACATGCAATAGATGAACCCTGAAATTTCCGAAATATCTGATATCCTCTCAAGAATTTCGGAATTATCTAGTGCACTGTTGGGATGATTACCTAGCAAACAATACTCAGCATTTAAGCACGCCGGAGCTATTCTGGGCAACGGCTAAAGTTGTCCTTTCGGGTAATATCATTGCATATGTAGCACGCAGAAAAAAACAATGTACAGAAAAAGTTGAACGACTGAGAGAAAGTTTGTCAACAAGTTATCGTGAATATTGCGCTACCCCCTCCAACCAAAACTATCGCAAATATGTCAATATGAAAACAGAGTATGATGCATTGCTCACACACAATGCCTCGCAAGCTTTACTGCAGACTAGGGGTAAATATTATAGGTATGGGGACAAATCAGGGAAGCTACTGGCAAAGTTAGTAAACTTAACTACCTCCTCTAAACATATTGCTGTGCTAAAAATACAGGGGAAAGTCATAAAAGACCCCAAATCTATAGCTGAGGCTTTTGCCTCATATTATTCCTCCCTATATGCTAGTGATTGCCATACCGGTTAATGAAGTGAGAGATCGGTTTTGGGAAAACTTACCACTCCCACATATCTCTGAAGCACAACTAGATAGGCTAAAAGCCCCTATAGGTAGGGAAGAGATTGAAAGAACCATCATGTCCATGTCGTTGGGCAAAGCTACCAATTGAATTTTACCGTCTGCTTAAACCACAGGTGACGCCGGCACTCGTGGAGCTTTACACTAGCTACTTTGTAGAAGAGAGGAAACCTTCATCCGAATTCTCTGTGGCATATGTCACCCTGATACCAAAGCCTGGGAAAGATAACCTGTTACCCGAATCCTATAGGCCGATATCCCTGTTAAATTCGGACTACAAGATCCTTACTAAATTATTCGCTGAGAGGCTTAAATTTATTCTCCCTGACATCATACATGAGGACCAAACAGGCTTCATGCATGTGCGGTCATCTGCGGTCAATGTAAGAAGGGTACTGCAGATAGTAGAAACATTATTGGGATGGGTCGCGGAACCAAAGGATGGTGGATAGATCGGAGGCCTTCCTGCTGTCCCTTGACGCAGAGAAGGCCTTCGATCGTGTATAATGGGAACACTTGTTCAATACCATGACTAGAGCCAACCTCACTGGCCCCTTCCTTGTTCTTATTAAGAATCTATATAGCTCCCCACTAGCTAATATTCTAGTTAACAACATCTTCTCGACCAACTTTCAACTACATAGGGGTACCAGACAAGGGTGTCCGTTGTCACTCTTACTCTTTAATATTGTTCTGGAGCCACTAGCTATTAAATTGCTTCAGGATTTCCCTGGGATAGACATAGCGGGTGCTCCGCAACATCTCGCGCTATACGCAGATGATATTCTCCTATTCGTACAAGACCCGCAAGCGCATCTCCCTTGTATCATTAATAACCTTACTGATTTTGGCAAATTTTTGGGGTACAGGGTAAATGTGCAAAAATCGGAGATTCTGTGGCTACATAGGAAACCCCACTCTAATGAAAGATACCCTTTTACCATAGCAAAACACGACAAAACATATTTAGGTATCAAAATATCAGCTAATCCAAACAAATTATATGCTAACAACCTAACTACCATATGCGCGAAGCTGCAAGCTCAGATGAATGGTTGGAGGGCCCTGCCCCTCTCACTATCAGGTAGAGTTAGCCTACTTAAAATGGTAATTCTTCCTCGGTTATTATATCTGCTCCTTATGCTTCCCCTACTACTGACCAAATCAGATATTAAAATGTTGAACACAGCAACATTGTGCTTTATTTGGAGAGGAAAAAAACCACGAATCTCGAGAGATAAGTTAAGCATGGGCTTCCTGAATGGGGACCTGGCCTTACCAGACTTCAAGCTATATAATTGGGCTGCACTGATCCGCCTGGTGGTGGACTGGCAGTTGGGTACTCACCACTTCTGTAGACCCACTCTTGAACAGGCGGTATTGGGACACACATCACTAGCTTATTTGCCACATATCACAGATTTGAGGGCGGTAAACGCCTTAGGCCTCAGTATACTATTCAAAGACCCACTGAAAGCTTGGCAGCAGGCGCACAAGTTTTTGGGAAAGTCAAGTCTCGCATTATTTACCGATAGTTAAAAATCCGGAATTCCCGGCGATACCGATCTGAAACTAGACCCTTCCTACTATGGGAGCAAAAAGGGATAACATCGCTTAAACATTTGATAGACCCTCTTTTGAAAACGGTTAAGACTTTTGGCACTCTACAAAGAGAGTATGACTTAACCAAGACTCATTTGTACACTTTCCTTCAGGTGCCCCATTACGTGGGGACACTGGTCAGAGACAAACCTGAGTTTTGGGAGGGATCCCACTTTTGTCTCACTCAATCCTTATACCAAATAGGTAAATCTTCCCTCTCAGAGATCTATCAGACACTCCTACACCATCGCTTGCAGGGACTACAGCACACCCTACAGATGGGCTGGGTTGGAGAGGGACTAGGTGAGGTTACTTGGGAGCAGTTTAGAACTGGTATGGAAAGAACAAGGAAAACCACTCTGTCAGCTATGTACAGAGAATCACAGGTTCGCTTTCTGCACAGGGCGTATCTCACGTCTAGTTTGGTGGCTAAATGGATCCCTACGTGGTCCAATAAATGCGCTAAGTGTGCGATGGAGAATCCAAATCTTTTGCACTGTATTTGGGAATGTCCTCCTATTAAACAGTTCTGGGGTAAAATACAATTCTGGATTAACCGGAGGCTGCAGATTCAGTTCACTATACAACCTGAAGCCATAGTATTTCTGCACTGGGACACCCAGCACAAACAAAATGATGCGGTGCTGAGTTTAGTAATCCTAGTGGCCAGAAAGTGTATACTAAAACATTGGATAACAAACACAGGTCCCTCCTTTAAGAGCTTTAAGAGTTTGTTGCAATTTCAAATCTTTACAGAACAAATGGATGTTCGATTTGATATCCAGGACAGGCTGGGATCATTTTTGCGCAAGTGGCGTAGGCTTATATTAACCTTTGAACTTGAAATCCAGAGACTGATTCTAATGCCATTTAAAGACTGCGATCTTCACAGAGGATACCCTGAGTGGGGAGTGGAGACATTTGTTGGGGGACCAACACTAGTTAACAAAGTCACATACAGAGAAGAGATGTAGACCTTTACCTACACCTAATAGTGCCGCCTCTTCATGACCCCCTGGCTTCCTTTCCTCTCCCCTCGTCCCACGCACTTTCCCTTCTTCTCTTACTCCTCCGTACCCCCCTTCTTTCCCCCCCCCTTTTTTTTTTCTTTCCTCCTTGTAGGGCCCCGCGACCGGCCGAACAACAGTGTTAATAAGCTCCAGGATATTAGGGTTGATTATTAGTATAGGTTGATAGTAAGAAGTTTAAACTGGTCGTGTTGATGACCAGATGTTTATTTGAAAATAGGAAAAGTTGGAGAGAGGAGGATATGTGCACATGAGATGCAATATTGGATAGTGATGCTTACAATGCAGACAGAGTGGAACCACAAGCTCTCTATATAACTCTTTCACCAGCAAGAAATGTTAATGTGTACTGAGAACTATGTATGACTGTATGTTACAATCTTGACACTTGCTTTTTGTGTGTATGTTTTATCCTCCACAATAAAAATGATATTTAAAAAAAAAAAAATCTACAGCTTCTTGGGGTGAGGTTAATGTGGTTAAATCATTCCCAACATATACTTTAATTTTAGCAGAAGAGTCCCATATATTAATCAGCCTAGTACAAAAGGGAGCCATTTATTTTCATTTAGAAGCTGTTTGTGCCAAATAGTCTTGGAATAGAAATATTTTATTATGTTCTATTTCCAGGTGTTGTACTTTTCTGTATGCTCTTAAAATATTTATCTTGTCCTGAAAGTTCAGGTATTTAATCATAATGGGTCTCTTGTATTGTGTATTCTCGTGATCGTTATGCTGTACTCCCATTCTATGAGCCCTTTTGACTATGATATTGTGTTCTTTTGTATTTAAACCCAAAAGATTTGGTAAAGAAGCAAAATGCACCAGGTCACTAAATGCAGGGCTCTCCAGTAAGCCAATCACCTTGAGGTTATTTCTTCTTGACCTGTCTTCTAGGTCCTCTATTTTGTTAGTTAATACATATATTTTGTTTTTATGTAATGCTTGTTCGTGTTTTAAGGAGGAGTCCTCTATATCTGAAAGCCTGGTTTCTACCTCGGATAATCTAGCGGTGAATCCCTTCATTTCCGAAGAGATTGTTAACAAATCAGCTTTAATTTGATCAAACTGTGGCAGTAATGTGTTAGCCACCTGTTTTGAGATTTCTAATATATCAGAGTTACTTATATTAATACAACCAACATCCATTTTGGCTTCAGAACTGGATTTGAAACTAACCCTAGCTTTCCTCTCTTTATCTCAAATAAAATAGTGTAGATATGTAAGTGAAGAATATGTGTGAGGAAGTGAAAAGAATTACACAAATAGGATAAAGGAACAAGTTGGATTGTGTGGGAGTGTGTGCAAGGCAGTATTTGTGATGATGTAGTGAAGGGGAGTGAATTTAGAATTGGGGAACAATAAGTGTAAATAGGAGGTGCAAGCCAGTGATAGCACTTTCTATATAAGTTGGCAGGAGAGGATGATATGAAATCAAGCAACTTCAATTCTATAGATGTTTATACGCAGTCTTATAATATGTTATCTTAGACCAATAGAGAACTTTCCATCAAATTTTTTTTCTTCAAATTTTCTATTAGTTAACTCTTAAACGAGATGGTAAATAAGCTGATAGCTAATATTGTGCGTGAGAAAGAACCCAAATAAGCATCAACAGTAAACGATTCAATTACTTTAGACAGAAACACAATTTCTATAAACCCAATTTTGATTGACCAATTGAAAAACTGAGCTGCCTAGTAAAAGAAATGGCCAGTAAGCATTGCAGGTCAAGAGAAATTCTGAACAACTTATCAGTGTAAGAAAATTCAATCAGACATAAAGAAACAGTTTAGCCTGAAAATACCATCATGTTAAACAAAATATGGGGACACTTTTTTCCCCTTTTCCCTATTTTTCTCTTTTTTTAACTGAACTTCATAAAATTTGCTGCATCATTCAGTAGGACAAGTAATGTTCAGTAATGTTCAGTAGGACAAGTAATGTTCAGTAATGTTCAGTAGGACAAGTAATGTTCAGTAATGTTCAGTAATGTTCAGTAATGTTCAGTAGGACAAGTAATGTTCAGTAATGTTCAGTAGGACAAGTAATGTTCAGTAATGTTCAGTAGGACAAGTAATGTTCAGTAATGTTCAGTAATGTTCAGTAATGTTCAGTAGGACAAGTAATGTTCAGTAATGTTCAGTAATGTTCAGTAGGAAAAGTAATGTTCAGTAATGTTCAGTAATGTTCAGTAATGTTCAGTAGGACAAGTAATGTTCAGTAATGTTCAGTAATGTTCAGTAATGTTCAGCAATGTTCAGTAATGTTCAGCAATGTTCAGTAATGCTCAGTAGGACAAGTAATGTTCAGTAATGTTCAGTAATGTTCAGTAATGTTCAGTAATGCTCAGTAGGACAAGTAATGTTCAGTAATGTTCAGCAATGTTCAGTAATGTTCAGTAGGACAAGTAATGTTCAGTAATGTTCAGTAGGACAAGTAATGTTCAGTAATGTTCAGTAATGTTCAGTAATGTTCAGTAATGTTCAGTAATGTTCAGTAATGTTCAGCAATGTTCAGTAATGCTCAGTAGGACAAGTAATGTTCAGTAATGTTCAGTAATGTTCAGTAATGTTCAGCAATGTTCAGTAATGCTCAGTAGGACAAGCAATGTTCAGTAATGTTCAGCAATGTTCAGTAATGCTCAGTAGGACAAGTAATGTTCAGTAATGTTCAGTAATGCTCAGTAGGACAAGTAATGTTCAGTAATGTTCAGTAATGTTCAGTAATGTTCAGTAATGTTCAGCAATGTTCAGTAATGCTCAGTAGGACAAGTAATGTTCAGTAATGTTCAGTAATGTTCAGTAGGACAAGTAATGTTCAGTAATGTTCAGTAATGTTCAGTAGGACAAGTAATGTTCAGTAATGTTCAGTAATGTTCAGCAATGTTCAGTAATGTTCAGTAATGTTCAGCAATGTTCAGTAATGTTCAGTAATGTTCAGCAATGTTCAGTAATGTTCAGTAATGTTCAGTAGGACAAGTAATGTTCAGTAATGTTCAGCAATGTTCAGTAATGTTCAGTAATGTTCAGTAATGTTCAGTAATGTTCAGTAGGACAAGTAATGTTCAGTAATGTTCAGCAATGTTCAGTAATGTTTAGTAATGTTCAGTAGGACAAGTAATGTTCAGTAATGTTCAGCAATGTTCAGTAGGACAAGTAATGTTCAGTAATGTTCAGTAGGACAAGTAATGTTCAGTAATGTTCAGTAGGACAAGTAATGTTCAGCAATGTTCAGCAATGTTCAGCAATGTTCAGTAATGTTCAGTAATGTTCAGTAGGACAAGTAATGTTCAGCAATGTTCAGTAATGTTCAGTAGGACAAGTAATGTTCAGTAATGTTCAGCAATGTTCAGTAATGTTCAGTAGGACAAGTAATGTTCAGTAATGTTCAGTAGGACAAGTAATGTTCAGTAATGTTCAGCAATGTTCAGCAATGTTCAGCAATGTTCAGTAATGTTCAGTAATGTTCAGCAATGTTCAGTAGGACAAGTAATGTTCAGTAATGTTCAGTAGGACAAGTAATGTTCAGTAATGTTCAGTAGGACAAGTAATGTTCAGTAATGTTCAGCAATGTTCAGTAATGTTCAGTAATGTTCAGTAATGTTCAGTAGGACAAGTAATGTTCAGTAATGTTCAGCAATGTTCAGTAATGTTTAGTAATGTTCAGTAGGACAAGTAATGTTCAGCAATGTTCAGTAATGTTCAGTAGGACAAGTAATCTTCAGTAATGTTCAGTAGGACAAGTAATGTTCAGTAATGTGCAGTAATGCTCAGTAGGACAAGTAATGTTCAGTAATGTTCAGTAATGTTCAGCAATGTTCAGTAGGACAAGTAATGTTCAGTAATGTTCAGTAATGTTCAGTAGGACAAGTAATGTTCAGTAATGTTCAGTAGGACAAGTAATGTTCAGTAATGTTCAGCAATGTTCAGTAATGTTCAGTAATGTTCAGTAATGTTCAGTAGGACAAGTAATGTTCAGTAATGTTCAGCAATGTTCAGTAATGTTCAGTAGGACAAGTAATGTTCAGTAATGTTCAGTAATGTTCAGTAATGTTCAGTAGGACAAGTAATCTTCAGTAATGTTCAGTAGGACAAGTAATCTTCAGTAATGTTCAGTAGGACAAGTAATGTTCAGTAATGTTCAGCAATGTTCAGCAATGTTCAGCAATGTTCAGTAATGTTCAGTAATGTTCAGCAATGTTCAGTAGGACAAGTAATGTTCAGTAATGTTCAGTAGGACAAGTAATGTTCAGTAGGACAAGTAATGTTCAGTAATGTTCAGTAGGACAAGTAATGTTCAGCAATGTTCAGTAATGTTCAGTAATGTTCAGTAATGTTCAGTAGGACAAGTAATGTTCAGTAATGTTCAGCAATGTTCAACAATGTTCAGTAATGTTCAGTAGGACAAGTAATGTTCAGTAATGTTTAGTAATGTTCAGTAGGACAAGTAATGTTCAGCAATGTTCAGTAATGTTCAGTAATGTTCAGTAGGACAAGTAATCTTCAGTAATGTTCAGTAGGACAAGTAATGTTCAGTAATGTTCAGTAAGACAAGTAATCTTCAGTAATGTTCAGTAGGACAAGTAATGTTCAGTAATGTTCAGTAATGTTCAGCAATGTTCAGCAATGTTCAGTAATGTTCAGTAGGACAAGTAATCTTCAGTAATGTTCAGTAATGTTCAGTAGGACAAGTAATGTTCAGTAATGTGCAGTAATGCTCAGTAGGACAAGTAATGTTCAGTAATGTTCAGCAATGTTCAGTAATGTTCAGCAATGTTCAGTAATGTTCATTAATGTTCAGTAATGTTCAGTAATGTTCAGTAATGCTCAGTAGGACAAGTAATCTTCAGTAATGTTCAGTAGGACAAGTAATGTTCAGTAATGTTCAGTAAGACAAGTAATCTTCAGTAATGTTCAGTAGGACAAGTAATGTTCAGTAATGTTCAGCAATGTTCAGTAATGTTCAGTAGGACAAGTAATCTTCAGTAATGTTCAGTAATGTTCAGTAATGTTCAGCAATGTTCAGTAATGCTCAGTAGGACAAGCAATGTTCAGTAATGTTCAGCAATGTTCAGTAATGCTCAGTAGGACAAGTAATGTTCAGTAATGTTCAGTAATGTTCAGTAATGCTCAGTAGGACAAGTAATGTTCAGTAATGTTCAGTAATGTTCAGTAATGTTCAGCAATGTTCAGTAATGCTCAGTAGGACAAGTAATGTTCAGTAATGTTCAGTAATGTTCAGTAGGACAAGTAATGTTCAGTAATGTTCAGTAGGACAAGTAATGTTCAGTAATGTTCAGTAATGTTCAGCAATGTTCAGTAATGTTCAGTAATGTTCAGTAATGTTCAGCAATGTTCAGTAATGTTCAGTAATGTTCAGCAATGTTCAGTAATGTTCAGTAGGACAAGTAATGTTCAGTAATGTTCAGCAATGTTCAGTAATGTTCAGTAATGTTCAGTAATGTTCAGTAGGACAAGTAATGTTCAGTAATGTTCAGCAATGTTCAGTAATGTTTAGTAATGTTCAGTAGGACAAGTAATGTTCAGTAATGTTCAGCAATGTTCAGTAGGACAAGTAATGTTCAGTAATGTTCAGTAATGTTCAGTAGGACAAGTAATGTTCAGTAATGTTCAGTAGGACAAGTAATGTTCAGTAATGTTCAGCAATGTTCAGCAATGTTCAGTAATGTTCAGTAATGTTCAGTAGGACAAGTAATGTTCAGTAATGTTCAGCAATGTTCAGTAATGTTCAGTAATGTTCAGTAATGTTCAGTAGGACAAGTAATGTTCAGTAATGTTCAGCAATGTTCAGTAATGTTCAGTAGGACAAGTAATGTTCAGTAATGTTCAGTAGGACAAGTAATGTTCAGTAATGTTCAGTAGGACAAGTAATGTTCAGCAATGTTCAGCAATGTTCAGCAATGTTCAGCAATGTTCAGTAGGACAAGTAATGTTCAGTAATGTTCAGTAGGACAAGTAATGTTCAGTAATGTTCAGTAGGACAAGTAATGTTCAGTAATGTTCAGTAGGACAAGTAATGTTCAGTAATGTTCAGCAATGTTCAGTAATGTTCAGTAATGTTCAGTAATGTTCAGTAGGACAAGTAATGTTCAGTAATGTTCAGCAATGTTCAGTAATGTTTAGTAATGTTCAGTAGGACAAGTAATGTTCAGCAATGTTCAGTAATGTTCAGTAATGTTCAGTAGGACAAGTAATCTTCAGTAATGTTCAGTAGGACAAGTAATGTTCAGTAATGTGCAGTAATGCTCAGTAGGACAAGTAATGTTCAGTAATGTTCAGTAATGTTCAGCAATGTTCAGTAGGACAAGTAATGTTCAGTAATGTTCAGTAGGACAAGTAATGTTCAGTAATGTTCAGTAGGACAAGTAATGTTCAGCAATGTTCAGCAATGTTCAGTAATGTTCAGTAATGTTCAGTAATGTTCAGTAGGACAAGTAATGTTCAGTAATGTTCAGCAATGTTCAGTAATGTTCAGTAGGACAAGTAATGTTCAGTAATGTTCAGTAATGTTCAGTAATGTTCAGTAATGTTCAGTAGGACAAGTAATGTTCAGTAATGTTCAGTAGGACAAGTAATGTTCAGTAATGTTCAGCAATGTTCAGCAATGTTCAGCAATGTTCAGTAATGTTCAGTAGGACAAGTAATGTTCAGTAATGTTCAGTAGGACAAGTAATGTTCAGTAATGTTCAGTAGGACAAGTAATGTTCAGTAATGTTCAGTAGGACAAGTAATGTTCAGCAATGTTCAGCAATGTTCAGTAATGTTCAGTAATGTTCAGTAATGTTCAGTAGGACAAGTAATGTTCAGTAATGTTCAGCAATGTTCAACAATGTTCAGTAATGTTCAGTAGGACAAGTAATGTTCAGTAATGTTTAGTAATGTTCAGTAGGACAAGTAATGTTCAGCAATGTTCAGTAATGTTCAGTAATGTTCAGTAGGACAAGTAATCTTCAGTAATGTTCAGTAGGACAAGTAATGTTCAGTAACGTTCAGTAAGACAAGTAATCTTCAGTAATGTTCAGTAGGACAAGTAATGTTCAGTAATGTTCAGTAATGTTCAGCAATGTTCAGTAATGTTCAGTAGGACAAGTAATCTTCAGTAATGTTCAGTAATGTTCAGTAGGACAAGTAATGTTCAGTAATGTGCAGTAATGCTCAGTAGGACAAGTAATGTTCAGTAATGTTCAGCAATGTTCAGTAATGTTCATTAATGTTCAGTAATGTTCAGTAATGTTCAGTAATGTTCAGTAGGACAAGTAATCTTCAGTAATGTTCAGTAGGACAAGTAATGTTCAGTAATGTTCAGTAAGACAAGTAATCTTCAGTAATGTTCAGTAGGACAAGTAATGTTCAGTAATGTTCAGTAGGACAAGTAATGTTCAGTAATGTTCAGTAGGACAAGTAATGTTCAGTAATGTTCAGTAATGCTCAGTAGGACAAGCAATGTTCAGTAATGCTCAGTAGGACAAGTAATCTTCAGTAATGTTCAGTAATGTTCAGTAGGACAAGTAATGTTCAGTAATGTTCAGTAATGCTCAGTAATGTTCAGTAATGTTCAGTAATGCTCAGTAGGACAAGTAATGTTCAGTAATGTTCAGCAATGTTCAGTAATGTTCAGTAGGACAAGTAATCTTCAGTAATGTTCAGAAGGACAAGTAATGTTCAGTAATGTGCAGTAATGCTCAGTAGGACAAGTAATGTTCAGTAATGTTCAGCAATGTTCAGTAATGTTCAGTAGGACAAGTAATGTTCAGTAATGTGCAGTAATGCTCAGTAGGACAAGTAATGTTCAGTAATCTTCAGTAATGTTCAGTAATGTTCAGTAGGACAAGTAATCTTCAGTAATGTTCAGTAATGTTCAGAAGGACAAGTAATCTTCAGTAATGTTCAGTAATGTTCAGTAGGACAAGTAATCTTCAGTAATGTTCAGTAATGTTCAGTAATGTTCAGTAGGACAAGTAATCTTCAGTAATGTTCAGTAGGACAAGTAATGTTCAGTAATGTTCAGTAATGCTCAGTAGGACAAGTAATGTTCAGTAATGTTCAGCAATGTTCAGTAATGTTCAGTAGGACAAGTAATGTTCAGTAATGTTCAGCAATGTTCAGTAGGACAAGTAATGTTCAGTAATGTTCAGTAATGCTCAGTAGGACAAGTAATGTTCAGTAATGTTCAGCAATGTTCAGTAATGTTCAGTAGGACAAGTAATGTTCAGTAATGTTCAGCAATGTTCAGTAGGACAAGTAATGTTCAGTAATGTTCAGTAGGACAAGTAATGTTCAGTAATGTTCAGTAATGTTCAGTAATGCTCAGTAGGACAAGTAATGTTCAGTAATGTTCAGTAATGTTCAGTAGGACAAGTAATGTTCAGTAATGTTCAGTAATGTTCAGTAATGCTCAGTAGGACAAGTAATGTTCAGTAATGTTCAGTAATGTTCAGTAATGCTCAGTAGGACAAGTAATGTTCAGTAATGTTCAGTAATGTTCAGTAGGACAAGTAATCTTCAGTAATGTTCAGTAATGTTCAGTAATGTTCAGAAATGTTCAGTAATGCTCAGTAGGACAAGTAATGTTCAGTAATGTTCAGTAATGTTCAGTAATGCTCAGTAGGACAAGTAATGTTCAGTAATGTTCAGTAATGTTCAGTAGGACAAGTAATCTTCAGTAATGTTCAGAAGGACAAGTAATGTTCAGTAATGTTCAGTAATGTTCAGTAAGACAAGTAATCTTCAGTAATGTTCAGAAGGACAAGTAATGTTCAGTAATGTTCAGAAGGACAAGTAATGTTCAGTAATGTTCAGTAATGTTCAGTAATGTTCAGTAATGTTCAGTAATGTTCAGCAATGTTCAGTAATGTTCAGCAATGTTCAGTAATCTTCAGTAATGTTCAGTAATCTTCAGTAATGTTCAGTAATGTTCAGTAGGACAAGTAATGTTCAGTAATGTGCAGTAATGCTCAGTAGGACAAGTAATGTTCAGTAATGTTTAGCAATGTTCAGTAATGTTCAGTAGGACAAGTAATGTTCAGTAATGTTCAGAAGGACAAGTAATGTTCAGTAATGTTCAGTAATGTTCAGTAGGACAAGTAATGTTCAGTAATGTTCAGCAATGTTCAGTAGGACAAGTAATCTTCAGTAATGTTCAGTAATGTTCAGTAGGACAAGTAATGTTCAGTAATCTTCAGTAATGTTCAGTAATCTTCAGTAATGTTCAGTAATGTTCAGTAGGACAAGTAATCTTCAGTAATGTTCAGTAATGCTCAGTAGGACAAGTAATGTTCAGTAATGTTCAGTAGGACAAGTAATGTTCAGTAATGTTCAGAAGGACAAGTAATGTTCAGTAATGTTCAGTAATGCTCAGTAGGACAAGCAATGTTCAGCAATGTTCAGCAATGTTCAGTAGGACAAGTAATCTTCAGTAATGTTCAGTAATGTTCAGTAGGACAAGTAATGTTCAGTAATGCTCAGTAGGACAAGTAATGTTCAGTAATGTTCAGCAATGTTCAGTAATGTTCAGTAGGACAAGTAATCTTCAGTAATGTTCAGAAGGACAAGTAATGTTCAGTAATGTTCAGTAATGCTCAGTAGGACAAGCAATGTTCAGCAATGTTCAGTAATGTTCAGTAGGACAAGCAATGTTCAGCAATGTTCAGCAATGTTCAGTAATGTTCAGTAGGACAAGCAATGTTCAGCAATGTTCAGCAATCTTCAGTAATGTTCAGTAGGACAAGTAATCTTCAGTAATGTTCAGAAGGACAAGTAATGTTCAGTAATGTTCAGTAATGTTCAGTAGGACAAGTAATGTTCAGCAATGTTCAGTAATGTTCAGTAGGACAAGCAATGTTCAGCAATGTTCAGTAATGTTCAGTAGGACAAGCAATGTTCAGCAATGTTCAGCAATCTTCAGTAATGTTCAGTAGGACAAGCAATGTTCAGCAATGTTCAGTAATGTTCAGTAGGACAAGTAATCTTCAGTAATGTTCAGTAGGACAAGTAATGTTCAGTAATGTTCAGTAGGACAAGCAATGTTCAGCAATGTTCAGTAATGTTCAGTAGGACAAGTAATCTTCAGTAATGTTCAGTAGGACAAGTAATGTTCAGTAATGTTCAGTAGGACAAGCAATGTTCAGCAATGTTCAGTAATGTTCAGTAGGACAAGTAATGTTCAGTAATGTTCAGTAGGACAAGTAATGTTCAGTAATGTTCAGTAGGACAAGTAATGTTCAGTAATGTTCAGTAGGACAAGCAATGTTCAGCAATCTTCAGTAATGTTCAGTAGGACAAGCAATGTTCAGCAATGTTCAGTAATGTTCAGTAGGACAAGTAATGTTCAGTAATGTTCAGTAAGACAAGTAATGTTCAGCAATGTTCAGTAGGACAAGCAATGTTCAGCAATGTTCAGTAATGTTCAGTAGGACAAGTAATGTTCAGTAATGTTCAGTAATGTTCAGTAGGACAAGCAATGTTCAGCAATGTTCAGTAGGACAAGTAATCTTCAGTAATGTTCAGTAGGACAAGTAATGTTCAGTAATGTTCAGTAATGCTCAGTAATGTTCAGTAGGACAAGTAATGTTCAGTAATGTTCAGTAGGACAAGCAATGTTCAGTAATGTTCAGTAATGTTCAGTAGGACAAGTAATGTTCAGTAATGTTCAGTAATGCTCAGTAGGACAAGTAATGTTCAGTAATGTTCAGTAATGCTCAGTAATGTTCAGTAGGACAAGTAATGTTCAGTAATGTTCAGTAATGCTCAGTAGGACAAGCAATGTTCAGCAATGTTCAGTAATGTTCAGTAATGTTCAGTAATGCTCAGTAGGACAAGTAATGTTCAGTAATGTGCAGTAATGCTCAGTAGGACAAGCAATGTTCAGCAATGTTCAGTAATGTTCAGTAATGTTCAGTAATGTTCAGTAATGTTCAGCTTTATCATACAGTGTTCCGGTTTTAGACAGAGAGTTCAGTTTTCCCACCTAATATAAAGGCATTGTTTAAGCCATTAATAGTCACTGTACCAATTACTGGTATAAGAACAAAAGTACCGGAATACTATTTTCTCTAGAGGATTTACCCAGCTTTTTATTAGTTGTATACTTGATTTATCTTTCCCTGTAAATACTCTTCAATGTAAAAAAGAAACTGTATACGTTGTATATCTTTGCAATAGGGAGACAAAATGTTACGTATTGTATCATCAGTGTTTTTGTGTATTTTAACTTTGTAACAAATCCTCACAAGATCCAACTTTGTTGCTAGGTGTATTGAAATTACTAAATTGTCAGCCACGAAGTGATTATAAATTAGATTTTATTTCATCCTTTGTGACTAGGATGGAACAAGAGCATACAAAAAATAAAGTTACTTTAAAATTTAAGGAGACAGTAACGTTTTTTTATGTGTCAATTTTTTATTAAATTTTTTTCTGAACCTACTCCTTCTAAGCAGTGTTAATTTTGACAGCAAATTTCAATTTAGTCTTAGTTTTAGTCTTTTGACTAAAATGCCATTTTAGTTTTAGTCGTATTTTAGTCATCTGAATTGTTTTAGTTTTAGTCGTATTTTAGTCATCTGAATTAATTTAGTTTTAGTCTAGTTTTAGTCGATTGAATCTCCAGTAGATTTTAGTCAACTAAAATCTAAGGGGTTTAGTTAAAGTGTAATGCATTATTTTAGCATTTCTCTATCATTTGCAAACTGATTACATTCTCCAGGAGTAAACATAACGCCTGTTAATATTTATGGTATTAAGGTTTAAACATCCAATACAGACACAGATTTAGCCGTTGTGATATATAACATCTTTATTAAACTTAAATTGAATAAAACCAAGTTTCATAAACAAACAGAAGTGTAACTTTAAAATATAAAAAAAAAACAACTGTAAACTGTATTGGCTGTATTGAACATATTACCCAATATAAAAACTTTAACAGTTCTCTGTTAATAATTAAAACAAGTATCAAGTAACTCAACACAACAATAAGTTTATGCAGCTAGCACAGGCACAGCATAACTTAAACCCATACTCGTGGGTTATGCTTATTTCTATAGGAAGAATCAGTTGATTGTTCACAGATTCGAAAATGGTTCGGCAACGATATTAGCACTGCTCAAAAACTTCAAAACTAATTATATACTCCTGGAGTAAAGGTTTATTAACCTGTTTTTTTTTTATGGTATTAAGGTTTGAACATGCAATACAGATTTAACAGATTTAACTGTTGTGGTATATAAATGTCTTTATCTTAAAATTTAATAAAATTAAGTTTAGTAAATTTTACAAAAGAGCAGTACTTGGATATGGATTGATTATAACAACTTGCATAAAATGTTTTTGTCAGCACATTTTGATTTAGTTTTAGTCATAGTCTTTTGACTAAAATGTCATTTTAGTTTTAGTCGTATTTTAGTCATCAGAATTTCTTTAGTTTTATAGTCATTTTAGTCTAGTTTTAGTCGACGAAATTAACACTGCTTCTAAGGTGATTGCGGTCTAGGAGTCTGTTGACAATGGTCAATCTATGTCCCACTAAACTTTATTACCCACATGCAGTGCCCTGCGCTTCCTTTCACACTCCACCCCGAGTTACCCTGCATTTCATGCATTATATGTTTTCCCACGAGGTAGAAAACATCACTAGAGGAATTATTTTCAATCATTTAGAATAAAAAATTGATTGATTCAGTAGTTACTGTTCTGAATGGTTCTTCCCTATTACCTGAAAGAGGAAGATACTTCGGGATTATATGAGAGAGAATTCTCAGACTCAGATGGAATAAAATATCTTATTTGATCTTGAGGTTGTTTTTCTTTCAGTTTTTTAGCTTGAACACCTCCATTTGTTACTTTAGGAGGTTTTAGCTACCCTGGGTGACTCCAACATTACCGGTGTAATCTATCCTAGTGCGCCCAGTAAGTACGTTACCGGTGTAATCTATCCTATTGCGCCCAGTAAGTACGTTACCGGTGTAATCTATCCTAGTGCGCCCAGTAAGTACATTACCGGTGTAATCTATCCTAGTGCGCCCAGTAAGTACATTACGGGTGTAATCTATCCTATTGCGCCCAGTAAGTACGTTACCGGTGTAATCTATCCTATTGCGCCCAGTAAGTACGTTACCGGTGTAATCTATCCTAGTGCGCCCAGTAAGTACATTACCGGTGTATTCTATCCTAGTGCGCCCAGTAAGTACATTACCGGTGTAATCTATCCTATTGCGCCCAGTAAGTACATTACCGGTGTATTCTATCCTAGTGCGCCCAGTAAGTACATTACCGGTGTAATCTATCCTAGTGCGCCCAGTAAGTACATTACCGGTGTAATCTATCCTATTGCGCCCAGTAAGTACATTACCGGTGTAATCTATCCTAGTGCGCCCAGTAAGTACATTACCGGTGTAATCTATCCTATTGCGCCCAGTAAGTACGTTACTGGTGTAATCTATCCTATTGCGCCCAGTAAGTACGTTACCGGTGTAATCTATCCTAGTGCACCCAGTAAGTACATTACCGGTGTAATCTATCCTAGTGCGCCCAGTAAGTACATTACCGGTGTATTCTATCCTAGTGCGCCCAGTAAGTACATTACCGGTGTAATCTATGCTAGTGCACCCAGTAAGTACATTACTGGTGTAATCTATGCTAGTGCACCCAGTAAGTACATTACCGGTGTATTCTATCCTAGTGCGCCCAGTAAGTACATTACCGGTGTATTCTATCCTAGTGCGCCCAGTAAGTACATTACCAATGTATTCTATCCTAGTGCGCCCAGTAAGTACATTACCGGTGTATTCTATCCTAGTGCACCCAGTAAGTACATTACCGGTGTATTCTATCCTAGTGCGCCCAGTAAGTACATTACCGGTGTAATCTATCCTAGTGCGCCCAGTAAGTACATTACCGGTGTAATCTATCCTAGTGCGCCCAGTAAGTACATTACCAGTGTAATCTATCCTAGTGCGCCCAGTAAGTACATTACCGGTGTATTGTATCCTAGTGCGCCCAGTAAGTACATTACCGGTGTATTCTATTGTAGTGCGCCCAGTAAGTACATTACCGGTGTATTCTATCCTAGTGCGCCCAGTAAGTACATTACCGGTGTATTCTATCCTAGTGCGCCCAGTAAGTACATTACCGGTGTATTCTATCCTAGTGCGCCCAGTAAGTACATTATCGGTGTAATCTATCCTAGTGCGCCCAGTAAGTACATTACCGGTGTATTCTATCCTAGTGCGCCCAGTAAGTACATTACCGGTGTAATCTATCTTAGTGCGCCCAGTAAGTACATTACCGGTGTAATTTATCCTAGTGCGCCCAGTAAGTACATTACCGGTGTATTCTATCCTAGTGCGCCCAGTAAGTACATTACCGGTGTAATCTATCCTAGTGCGCCCAGTAAGTACATTACCGGTGTAATCTATCCTAGTGCGCCCAGTAAGTACATTACCGGTGTAATCTATCCTAGTGCGCCCAGTAAGTACATTATGATGGGTATATATATATAATATATATTATGTTATATGGGTAATTTGAATCTAACATATTAAGCATATTGAGGGTAGCCTTAAATCTTGTATCAAATGTTTATAATGTAGCACACAGTATCCCATAATAACATTCCACAAGTTTCTTTTGTATAAGTTGTAACATATGGTTCTAATATATGATCCTCTCTACAAATGGTTATATGGGCATATTCTGTTATGTGCTATAACAACATTCTTATTTCCTGTGGGCCCCTTATGCAGATGTGAAGTTAACTACGTTTTTTATATATTTCCTGTGACCTCATGTATGACGTATACATCACTATAAATTCTTTGTGTGTTCTTCAATAAAGGGGACTCTTGTGAAAACACTCAGTTGCATGTGTGTGTGATTTCAGTGGTCACCCCAGGGCCCTGAAGAAAACGTGTGCTGCACCCTTATCAGCCATAGCAGAGCTAAGGAACAAAAGAAGTAACCCTACAAACTGGTGTCAGACACGTGGGATGAAACAGGGAACTCTCGGAAGGTGAGCTGAACAAAGAGTCCTTTTTATTCTGACCTTTTTTCTCTTACCACGAGACCCCTTAAGTTTCATTTTACATAGGAATAGTTGGGAATATATATGTGAATCTTTGGTAGATTCTAACTATTGTCTAAAAAGAGCAATAGTAGATTTCTTTGGTAGAAATCAGGTTAAATATATATATGAATCTTTGGTAGATTAAAAATAAAAAGGGAATAATAGATTTCTTTGGTAGAAATCAGGTTATATCAAGTCTGGCTGAAGGGTTAAACCACACATTTTCTTGCTGCTTGCTTTTGAAATACGCTGTATGGCTAACATTGCTTTAAAGTTATAAGATAAATACTGCATTGTTTATATGAATTCTTATGCTGCTTGCTTTCTAAATATGCTGTATGGCAAAATACTGTTATTTGTATAAAGTATTAAGAAAGTAAACTGTTGCTTATATGTATTGCTGTTTCTGAATGTTAGTTAAAAGGCTACATTTTTCCTGGTGAAGGGTGACCTTTGACCTAGAGATAATTAATGAAAGAAACTGCTGAAAGAAACTAGCATAGTGATATTTTTTTCTCTCTCTCTTGTTGTAAACTTAAGCATTAAGCACAATAACTGGTAACGGAGTACAACCATTCTAGTTAATGTGGTTTTTGCAAAAAGATTCAATAATTAATTGCTCTTAAAGGTAAAGGTATTGAATTTTTTTATTTTTATTATTTTTTATTATTTATATTTTATTTTTTTGTATTGTATTATATTTTGTTGTAAAAGTTTTAAAAGATAAGTTAGGAGTTGAGAATGGGCAAATCCCAGTCTAAACAATTTCCATCACCTAAGCAAGGAGAAACATTTAAAGATTATGTGGGAGAATATGGCAGATTGGACAGAAGCTATGAGAAGCTCTGATCCATTCCCCAGAGAGGGGGATAATGATAAATTTCATATGAATATGGTAAAAGAGTTGTGTCTAGGTGATGAAGAGGCATTTCCATGGTATAAAGGTGATCCAGGGTGGTTATATGAATTATATGGAAAAGGGTGGGGAAAATTGGCTGACTGTTGCTCCATACTGGCAATATTTTGATATAGATGGGAATAAAAAGAAGGGTAAAAGTGAGAAGCAAAGACAGAAAGCATATTCACCCCCCCTGCCCCATATAATGCCCCTCACCTACCTTTGCCATCATATAACAGACTATATCCTAGCCTTCCATCCCCTAGTGACATAGATCTAGAGACTATTGCCCCTGCTCAGGTACCCCAGGAATGGACCTTGCCAGGACCTTCTGTAACTCCCCGATACCAGGTCACTAAACCCCCAATTATGCCCAAACCCCCGATTAAGGTTGAACCAGTAACACCTTCCTACCCCCCTACAATAACCCCACAATATAAAAGAGGGAATGAAGAAGTAGAGGAGGAGGAGGCAGCTGTACCAGAAGCTAGTATGCCATTTCTTACTGTTGGAGACCAATTAATTATTAAACCTTTGTCCCCAGGTGAATTAAGGGAAATTACCAAGGGAGCCCCAAACCCCCGTCAACATCCATCAGCTTGTATTATGTATTTAAAAAGAATGTTACAAGGACAAAACATGACACAGACAGATTGAGGAATTATCATTGATGCACTTCTAGACTATGACCCTGAATAAGGTTGGGAGTGGGGTAATGTAAAGAGTATTAGTAAATTGAGTCGTGATCCAACAATTAACTATGCCCTAAACACACGTGAAGGACTTGATGAAATGTGGACAGAATTAAGTATAGAAATGCATAGAATATGGAAGGATAAACAAAGTATGTCAATTGCACTAGCGTGCAAACAGAATACAAAGGAAACAGTAGTAGAATTTGTTAAGCGTTTTTATAAATGCTGGAAGGAAGAGGCTGAAATGGAATCAGGAGATGCAATGGGCTCTCTGAAGGTCCAGACTTGCATTAGTAATATGCAACCTCAGCTTTCTTTGTTGGTGAAACAAATTGTCTCTGATTGGCCGGAGTTGACTCCAGCAGAATTCTTGAAAAGAATTCATGAAAAAGAAGGGGCAGGTTGTTTTGACATCAGGAAATTAGAGGGAAAAAACGCTGCTTTTTATCAAAAGCAGAGTTTACAACATTGTGATCCATTCCAGGCCAGGGAAAGGGATAATACAGGGAGTAATAGAATGTATGTGAGAGGTAGAGGGAGAGCTAGAGGAAGAGCTAGAGGGAATTATACTTCAAACAGAACACATTGTTTTAACTGTGGGGAACAGGGACATTGGAAAAATTAATGCCCAAAACCCAATAATAATTCTGGCCCCCCTAACAATCCCCGACAGTATAACAGACAGCCTTACATAGCCCCTGCACCCATGGAGGCACCCAAATACAACATACAATGGCCATAGGGGTGCCTAGAAGGTAGCACTCCAATTTTTCCAGTGGTGTCAAAAAGTTATCATGAGCAACTGTACTTAGTCCTAGAAGTGGAGGGAGAACCCCTACCATTTCTAGTAGACACAGGAGCTACATGCTCTGCCTTATGCTCAAATATGTATGATGGCATTACTGAAAAATCTGAACCTTCTTTAGGGATTAATGGAGTGCTGACTCAGACTCGCATCACACCGCCACTTGAAGTTAGGGTACCCTGTACTGGCCAACAACTTTTGCACCCATTTCGTATTATAACTGGGTGTCCCCTTAACCTTTTGGGTCGTGATCTTATGGGTCCCCTTGGTTTGAAAGTAGCTGTCACTAGACAGGGTGGGTTAGACGTGAGTCTAGGGTCCACTAACCTGTGTTTTTTTAATGACATATTGACAGATGTCCCATCCTCTGTATGGGCATCTTCAAAACTTGATGTTGGTTTAGTTCAGTGATAGTAGTGTATCCTCAGGGCCAACTCAAATACTTAGTGCCTTACTTACAGGATCACCAGACTTTCCAACAGACCATGATTGTATAGAGGTAATACACCACATTACCACACCAAGACCTGACTTGATGGATAAACCTTTTTACCCAGCTGATAATGTGTTTGTTGATGGTTCTTGTTCCCGACCTAGTGACGGTATTTATAAGAAAGGCTATGCCGTTGTGCAGCTACCAGACATTGTTCTAGATGCAGGCCCCATTCCTTATCCTTCTGCACAAGCTGCAGAATTAATAGCACTTACAAAAGCATGTAAATTGTTTGAAAATAAATCTGTTAACATTTACACTGACTCTCGCTATGCTTTTGGGGTTGTGCACGATTTTGGTATGATATGGAAACAACGTGGTTTTGTTTCAGCAGATGGCAAGACCATCTCTCATACAGACCTGATTAATGACCTTTTAGAGGCCATACAACTCCCAAAGGACATAGCGATCATACATTGCCATGCACATACATACAAGTCTGACCCTATTTCCTTGGGTAATGCGCTTAGAGATAAAATTGCTAAAGAGACTGCTTATGTTTCTCATACACCCAGATCCACCATCCGTATGTATGCTGTTTTAGCCCCACCTTCATGTCCTACAGACCATATGCTTCTTGAACTCCAGGGACATGCCACTCCTAGTGACATATCTTTCTGGACTACTAATGGGTTAACTTTAGATGAGAATGGTTTGTTTTCTAAAGAGGGGAAGGTGGGCATACCGGTAAGCAGTGCACCACTCTTTATAGCACAAGCCCATGGTGTTGGACACCTAGGTATAAAACCAACAACTAACTTGTTGAAGCAATCTTTCTACATTAGAGGTATAGGTGATCATTGCAAGGCATATATTAATAGATGTGTATATTTCTTACAGACCAATGCAACCATTCCCAATAAAGCCCAGCATGACCACTTACCCCCACCTACAGCCCCATTCACACATATACAAATTGATTTTACACATATTCCAAAAACTGGCACTAAACAATTATATCTGCTTGTAATAGTTGACCAATTTTCTAAGTGGCTCGAAGCTTTTGTTACCAAGAGGGAAAGATGCAAAAACAGTCGCTAAAATTTTAGCCACTGAAATAATTCCCAGATTTGGTTGTCCGCTTCAGATTAATTCTGATAACGGTCCAGCGTTCATTAGTAAAATCACACATGAGTTAGTAGAATGGTTACAGATTAATTGGAACTTTCACATTCCCTACCATCCTCAAAGCTCAGGGATTGTAGAAAGAATGAATCGCAATATCAAGGAAAAACTTTTAAAGGCAACAGCAGGTACATGGGTTAAATGGCAAAACTATTTACCTGCGATTTTAGCAGAAATCAGAATGACTCCAAATAGGACAACCAGGTTGTCTCCATTTGAGGTCCTAATGGGTAGACCATTCCCGACTCCATGGGTAAAAGGCCCACTTATCATTAAAAATGGTGATTTAGATTGTATTAAGGAACAATATGTAAAACAATTGATTGATAAATTGAATGGCATCTATGGTGATGTGTCTTCCCGTTTACCTCTTCCCTCACAGGAACCAACCCATCCTTTCAAGCCTGGAGATCTTGTCTGCATCCGCCAGCTGAATAAAGCAAAGAAAGGAGGTTTCCCGTTCAGCAAGCCAGTCACTGTGATCGCTGTAACCAGGACTGCCGTATTGACTGACGACAAGGACATCTGGATACACGCTTCACGAGTGAAACTCTGTCCAAAGAGAGAAGTGACAAGCTATCGGTCACTCCTCACAAAGAAGAAGTGGGTGATAAGGTATCGATCACTCCTCACAAAGACCAGGATGATGATCTCAATCATGGATCCAAGACATTTCTGCAAGATCTTCCTTTTCCTAATGGGGATATTGATCTTTGTGTATATCCCAATAGTATTAATAACGGCATGTTATTACTCACCTGAAGATGCTGGACACTTTACACCTATTTGTTTACTATTATTAACATTGTTTAACTGTTACATGTCTTGTACTTTACGAAAGAAAATATCAGGTATGATACAAGATGCAGAAAAAGTTCAACTACAAAATTTAATTAGAGGTAGACCCAGATAGTTTATATTGTAGGAACATTACAGGTTATGTGATCATGATGTGATCAAAGAGGGGAATGATGGGTATATATATATATAATATATATTATGTTATATGGGTAATTTGAATCTCACATATTAAGCATATTGAGGGTAGCCTTAAATCTTGTATCAAATGTTTATAATGTAGCACACAGTATCCCATAATAACATTCCACAAGTTTCTTTTGTATAAGTTGTAACATATGGTTCTAATATATGATCCTCTCTACAAATGGTTATATGGGCATATTCTGTTATGTGCTATAACAACATTCTTATTTCCTGTGGGCCCCTTATGCAGATGTGAAGTTAACTACGTTTTTTATATATTTCCTGTGACCTCATGTATGACGTATACATCCCTATAAAGTCTTTGTGTGTTCTTCAATAAAGGGGACTCTTGTGAAAACACTCAGTTGCATGTGTGTGTGATTTCAGTGGGCACCCCAGGGCCCTGAAGAAAACGTGTGCTGCACCCTTATCAGCCAGAGCAGAGCTAAGGAACAAAAGAAGTAACCCTACACATTACCAGTGTAATCTATCCTAGTGCGCCCAGTAAGTACATTACCGGTGTATTCTATCCTAGTGCGCCCAGTAAGTACATTACCGGTGTATTCTATCCTAGTGCGCTCAGTAAGTACATTACCGGTGTATTCTATCCTAGTGCGCCCAGTAAGTACATTACCGGTGTAATCTATCCTAGTGCGCCCAGTAAGTACATTACCGGTGTATTCTATCCTAGTGCGCCCAGTAAGTACATTACCAGTGTATTATATCCTAGTGCGCCCAGTAAGTACATTACCGGTGTAATCTATCCTAGTGCGCCCAGTAAGTACATTTCAGGTGTATTCTATCCTAGTGCACCCAGTAAGTACATTACCGGTGTATTCTATCCTAGTGCGCCCAGTAAGTACATTACCGGTGTAATCAATCTTAGTGCGCCCAGTAAGTACATTACCGGTGTATTCTATCCTAGTGCGCCCAGTAAGTACATTACCGGTGTAATCAATCTAAGTGCGCCCAGTAAGTACATTACCGGTGTAATCTATCTTAGTGCGCCCAGTAAGTACATTACCGGTGTATTCTATCCTAGTGCGCCCAGTAAGTACATTACCGGTGTAATCTATCCTAGTGCGCCCAGTAAGTACATTACCGGTGTAATCTATCCTAGTGCGCCCAGTAAGTACATTACCGGTGTATTCTATCCTAGTGTGCCCAGTAAGTACATTACCGGTGTATTCTATCCTAGTGCGCCCAGTAAGTACATTACCGGTGTAATCTATCCTAGTGCGCCCAGTAAGTACATTACCGGTGTAATCTATCCTAGTGCGCCCAGTAAGTACATTACCGGTGTAATCTATCCTAGTGCGCCCAGTAAGTACATTACCGGTGTAATCTATCCTAGTGCGCCCAGTAAGTACATTACCGGTGTATTCTATCCTAGTGCGCCCAGTAAGTACATTACCGGTGTAATCTATCCTAGTGCGCCCAGTAAGTACATTACCGGTGTAATCTATTTTAGTGCGCCCAGTAAGTACATTACAGGTGTAATCTATCTTAGTGCGCCCAGTAAGTACATTACCGGTGTATTCTATCCTAGTGCGCCCAGTAAGTACATTACCGGTGTAATCTATCCTAGTGCGCCCAGTAAGTACATTACCGGTGTAATCTATCCTAGTGCGCCCAGTAAGTACATTACCAATGTAATCTATCCTAGTGCGCCCAGTAAGTACATTACCGGTGTAATCTATCCTAGTGCGCCCAGTAAGTACATTACCGGTGTAATCTATCCTAGTGCATCCAGTAAGTACATTACCGGTGTATTCTATCCTAGTGCGCCCAGTAAGTACATTACCAGTGTAATTTATCCTAGTGCGCCCAGTAAGTACATTACCGGTGTAATCTATCCTAGTGCGCCCAGTAAGTACATTACCGGTGTAATCTATCCTAGTGCGCCCAGTAAGTACATTACCGGTGTAATCTATCCTAGTGCGCCCAGTAAGTACATTACCGGTGTATTCTATCCTAGTGCGCCCAGTAAGTACATTACCGGTGTATTCTATCCTAGTGCGCCCAGTAAGTACATTACCGGTGTAATCTATCCTAGTGCGCCCAGTAAGTACATTACCGGTGTAATCTATTTTAGTGCGCCCAGTAAGTACATTACCGGTGTAATCTATCCTAGTGCGCCCAGTAAGTACATTACCGGTGTAATCTATCCTAGTGCGCCCAGTAAGTACATTACCGGTGTAATCTATCCTAGTGCGCCCAGTAAGTACATTACCGGTTGTGACAGACCCTTCTGTCAGGACTGAAGGAGTTAATTGTGTTTAGCTAAGAAACTAATTCCTAAAGACAGAGTTGCTGGCTCCAGCTATAATCTAATTAGTGCTAAGCATTCTATTGTTTGATCACCTCCAGAGAGAAAACGCCTAAGTGATAAGAAGGGCCAAGAGTGTCTTGTGGTTGAAGTGTTTAAGTAATATAATTCTATTGTATCATGTCAAAGGGCTTGTTCCCTCCATGTAATGTACAACAGTCTTTCAACCCCCATCTGGGGGGGGGGGGGTGTCAAACCTGTATAAATACTAGGCATCTAGCCTTTAATAAATGTCATTCTGTTTAAACCTGAAAACTGGCTGGTTTGTGAATTGCTGATTCCCTATGCAGGACGTTGTTCCCTGGTATTAACTCTTGGTATCCTGTTGGTACCGTAACAATTGGTGGCAAGCGACGGAATGAACCTTATCGCCCAGAAGAGCAACTACACAAGCCAGTAACCTCAGGAAGAGGGGGATTATTACAATACTGACTAAGATGGAAAAGAGAAAAGTAAATTTTGCAGCTTTTAAAAACTTCCTGGAAACAGAAGGAGAGATTGATGGGTACCTTGCGGATTTTGAGAGGCAATGTGCACTACACAAGGTACCCGCAGAGGACTGGGTCACGATATTATCTGGAAAATTATCCGGCCGGGCCAGAGAGGCTTTTCGGGCCATTCCAGATGAGGAAGTCAGGGATTATAATACGGTAAAAGAGGCTCTGCTCTCCAGGTATGCGGTTACACCGGAGGCATACCGGAGGCGGTTCAGAGACACTGTTAAATTAGCTGGAGATTCCTACCTTGAGTGGGCATGTAAGGTGCACCGCACAGCAGCTCACTGGATAGCGGGGGTGCCAAGCCATATCTGGGGAAGAGGTGCTGCAGCTATTCCTGTTGGAACATTGCTTCGACAAGTTACCCGCAGGAGTTCGAGAGTGGGTTCGGGACCGTAAACCCTCCACCCTGCAGGAAGCGGCTCGCTTGGCAGATGAGTATACGGATGCCCGCAAACTGGACACTGCTACCACTAAGCCCCCTGCTAGAGTGGAGTACAGACCCCCAGTCACCCCAGCAGCTGCCAGTTACCAAACCCCGGCGCACCGCTATACCACACGGCCTCCGGCCACGAACTACCCTCAGAGAGCCCTGTTCAATTTGCGGGGCTACTCACAACCGATTCGATGCTTTGGATGTAAGCAACTAGGGCACAAAAGACCAGAGTGTCCCCTAAACGCAGCGAACCAAGCGCAGTCCTGGAGAAGACCTGCAGGCGGAATCCCACGTAATCCTCAGCCTGCGGCCCGCTACGTAGAGGCGCAAGAATGCTGGAGCATCCTACATGAGGCAGACCTTGTGCAAGCTGCCCACCGGAATAACCGGCAACTGTTTAAAGTGAATGGGAAGAAGGTCAGTGGTCTACGGGATACTGGTGCTACCATGACCTTGCTTCAAAAGAACTTGGTGTCTGAGAAACAGTACACTGGAGACACTGTGGCTGTGAGGGTAGCAAGGGGCGATGTGTTCAGCCTACCTGTTGCCAGGGTACATTTGGATTGGGGAGTGGGCGCTAGACCTGTGAATGTGGGGGTCAAGAAGGACTTACCTGCTGATGTTCTTCTTGGAAATGACTTGGCCCCCCTTGTTTCTGCCTACGCTCCTATGGGTCCCGCTGATGTTAACTCTGTGACTACCCGTGCCCAGATCCGTGCAGCAGAGACTGACCCACCTGCTGCTAAGCCCCAGGACGCTGAGCTCAGTAAATCTCTATCCGCTATTGATATGTGGAGGTCTCGTTACAATGCGCTGATGAAGGAGAAGAGGAGCGCAGAGGAAAAAGCACGTTTAGAACGTGAATCTCTGCTAGACAAACTGCACCGACAGACTGCAGAAAACACCAGCTTGAGAATGGGACATGAAACCTTAAAGACAAACTTAGCGACACTTGAGGAGAAGCTGACGCTGGCTCATAGTGAGGTGCAGCAACTCAAGGGCACCCTATGTCAGTATGAAGGGATTGTGGATACCTATAAAGAGCAGGTACAGAAAACTCGTAAAGAAGCTGATGGGATTTTGAAGGACTGTTTAGCCCTAGTCTGGGCACTGAGGAAGTTGAACCCTTCTTTGTATGGACAGGAATTCTCTCTCATAACGGGAATACAGATGGATTGTCCTGGCAAACTGACATGCCTACCACCTCCTAGTCCGGTCATCCCCAGGTTGACCCGCCAAAGGGTCAAGCCGGGTCTGCCGGAGTGTTCCACAACGGGGGAGATATGTGACAGACCCTTCTGTCAGGACTGAAGGAGTTAATTGTGTTTAGCTAAGAAACTAATTCCTAAAGACAGAGTTGCTGGCTCCAGCTATAATCTAATTAGTGCTAAGCATTCTATTGTTTGATCACCTCCAGAGAGAAAACGCCTAAGTGATAAGAAGGGCCAAGAGTGTCTTGTGGTTGAAGTGTTTAAGTAATATAATTCTATTGTATCATGTCAAAGGGCTTGTTCCCTCCATGTAATGTACAACAGTCTTTCAACCCCCATCTGGGGGGGGGGGGGCGGTGTCAAACCTGTATAAATACTAGGCATCTAGCCTTTAATAAATGTCATTCTGTTTAAACCTGAAAACTGGCTGGTTTGTGAATTGCTGATTCCCTATGCAGGACGTTGTTCCCTGGTATTAACTCTTGGTATCCTGTTGGTACCGTAACACCGGTGTATTCTATCCTAGTGCGCCCAGTAAGTACATTACCGGTGTAATCTATCCTAGTGCGCCCAGTAAGTACATTACCGGTGTAATCTATTTTAGTGCGCCCAGTAAGTACATTACAGGTGTAATCTATCTTAGTGCGCCCAGTAAGTACATTACCGGTGTATTCTATCCTAGTGCGCCCAGTAAGTACATTACCGGTGTAATCTATCCTAGTGCGCCCAGTAAGTACATTACCGGTGTAATCTATCCTAGTGCGCCCAGTAAGTACATTACCAATGTAATCTATCCTAGTGCGCCCAGTAAGTACATTACCGGTGTAATCTATCCTAGTGCGCACAGTAAGTACATTACCGGTGTATTCTATCCTAGTGCGCCCAATAAGTACATTACCGGTGTTATCTATCCTAGTGCATCCAGTAAGTACATTACCGGTGTATTCTATCCTAGTGCGCCCAGTAAGTACATTACCGGTGTAATCTATCCTAGTGTGCCCAGTAAGTACATTACCGGTGTAATCTATCCTAGTGCGCCCAGTAAGTACATTACCGGAGTAATCTATCCTAGTGCGCCCAGTAAGTACATTACCGGTGTAATCTATCCTAGTGCGCCCAGTAAGTACATTACCGGTGTATTCTATCCTAGTGCGCCCAGTAAGTACATTACCGGTGTAATCTATCCTAGTGCGCCCAGTAAGTACATTACCGGTGTAATCTATCTTAGTGCGCCCAGTAAGTACATTACCGGTGTAATCTATCTTAGTGCGCCCAGTAAGTACATTACCAGTGTATTCTATCCTAGTGCGCCCAGTAAGTACATTACCGGTGTATTCTATCCTAGTGCGCCCAGTAAGTACATTACCGGTGTATTCTATCCTAGTGCGCCCAGTAAGTACATTACCGGTGTATTCTATCCTAGTGCGCCCAGTAAGTACATTTCCGGTGTATTCTATCCTAGTGCGCCCAGTAAGTACATTACCGGTGTAATCTATCCTAGTGCGCCCAGTAAGTACATTACCGGTGTATTCTATCCTAGTGCGCCCAGTAAGTACATTACCGGTGTAATCTATCCTAGTGCATCCAGTAAGTACATTACCGGTGTATTCTATCCTAGTGCGCCCAGTAAGTACATTACCGGTGTAATCTATCCTAGTGCGCCCAGTAAGTACATTACCGGTGTAATCTATCCTAGTGCGCCCAGTAAGTACATTACCGGTGTAATCTATCCTAGTGCGCCCAGTAAGTACATTACCGGTGTAATCTATCCTAGTGCGCCCAGTAAGTACATTACCAGTGTAATCTATCCTAGTGCGCCCAGTAAGTACATTACCGGTGTAATCTATCCTAGTGCGCCCAGTAAGTACATTACCGGTGTAATCTATTTTAGTGCGCCCAGTAAGTACATTACAGGTGTAATCTATCTTAGTGCGCCCAGTAAGTACATTACCGGTGTATTCTATCCTAGTGCGCCCAGTAAGTACATTACCGGTGTAATCTATCCTAGTGCGCCCAGTAAGTACATTACCGGTGTAATCTATCCTAGTGCGCCCAGTAAGTACATTACCAATGTAATCTATCCTAGTGCGCCCAGTAAGTACATTACCGGTGTAATCTATCCTAGTGCGCACAGTAAGTACATTACCGGTGTATTCTATCCTAGTGCGCCCAATAAGTACATTACCGGTGTTATCTATCCTAGTGCATCCAGTAAGTACATTACCGGTGTATTCTATCCTAGTGCGCCCAGTAAGTACATTACCGGTGTAATCTATCCTAGTGCGCCCAGTAAGTACATTACCGGTGTAATCTATCCTAGTGCGCCCAGTAAGTACATTACCGGTGTAATCTATCCTAGTGCGCCCAGTAAGTACATTACCGGAGTAATCTATCCTAGTGCGCCCAGTAAGTACATTACCGGTGTAATCTATCCTAGTGCGCCCAGTAAGTACATTACCGGTGTATTCTATCCTAGTGCGCCCAGTAAGTACATTACCGGTGTAATCTATCCTAGTGCGCCCAGTAAGTACATTACCGGTGTAATCTATCTTAGTGCGCCCAGTAAGTACATTACCGGTGTAATCTATCTTAGTGCGCCCAGTAAGTACATTACCAGTGTATTCTATCCTAGTGCGCCCAGTAAGTACATTACCGGTGTAATCTATCCTAGTGCGCCCAGTAAGTACATTACCGGTGTAATCTATCCTAGTGCGCCCAGTAAGTACATTACCGGTGTAATCTATCCTAGTGCGCCCAGTAAGTACATTACCGGTGTATTCTATCCTAGTGCGCCCAGTAAGTACATTTCCGGTGTATTCTATCCTAGTGCGCCCAGTAAGTACATTACCGGTGTAATCTATACTAGTGCGCCCAGTAAGTACATTACCGGTGTATTCTATCCTAGTGCGCCCAGTAAGTACATTACCGGTGTAATCTATCCTAGTGCATCCAGTAAGTACATTACCGGTGTATTCTATCCTAGTGCGCCCAGTAAGTACATTACCGGTGTAATCTATCCTAGTGCGCCCAGTAAGTACATTACCGGTGTAATCTATCCTAGTGCGCCCAGTAAGTACATTACCGGTGTAATCTATCCTAGTGCGCCCAGTAAGTACATTACCGGTGTAATCTATCCTAGTGCGCCCAGTAAGTACATTACCGGAGTAATCTATCCTAGTGCGCCCAGTAAGTACATTACCGGTGTAATCTATCCTAGTGCGCCCAGTAAGTACATTACCGGTGTAATCTATCCTAGTGCGCCCAGTAAGTACATTACCGGAGTAATCTATCCTAGTGCGCCCAGTAAGTACATTACCAGTGTAATCTATCCTAGTGCGCCCAGTAAGTACATTACCGGTGTATTCTATCCTAGTGCGCCCAGTAAGTACATTACCGGTGTAATCTATCCTAGTGCACCCAGTAAGTTATAAGGAATGGAAAAGACCGCATTCCCTATATTTAAAAAGATATTTCTTTCATGTAATTGGCAAGAGTCCATGAGCTAGTGACGTATGGGATATACAATCCTACCAGGAGAGGCAAAGTTTCCCAAACCTCACAATGCCTATAAATACACCCCTCACCACACCCACAATTCAGCTTTACAAACTTTGCCTCCTATTGAGGTGGTGAAGTAACTTTGTTCTAGATTTCTACGTTGATATGCGCTTCGCAGCAGGCTGAAGCCCGATTCCTCTCAGAGTACAGTGAATGTCAGAGGGACGTGAAGGGAGTATCACCTATTGAATGCAATGGTTTTCCTCACGGCGATCTATTTCATTAGTTCTCTGTTATTGGTCATAGAGATTCATCTCCTACCTCCCTTTTCAGATCGACTATATACGCTCATATACCATTACCTCTACTGATAACTGTTTTAGTACTGGTTTGGCTATCTGCTATATGTGGATGGGTGTCTTTCGGTAAGTATGTTTTTATTACTTAAGACACCTCAGCTATGGTTTGGCACTTTATGTATTAATATAAAGTTCTAAATATATGTATTGTACTTATATTTGCCATGATTCAGGTTTCATTATATTTCCTTTTGCAGACTGTCAGTTTCATATCTGGGAAATGCATTTTTTAGGAAAAATGTATTTCTTAACTGGAGTATAGTCTTTTTTCAATTGACTGTCATTTTAAATTTGCGGGCAGAATTAGGCTCGCGAGGGCGCAAAATGCCAAAGTATATTGCGTCAGTTTTGCTCGAGATTTTTTTGGTGCAAAGTTATGTTCGATGACACAAAATTCGTCATTTCCGGCGTCTTAGTTGATGCCAAGTCCTTTCACAGGGTTGCGTCTTCAATGACGCAAGTGTGTCATTTCCAGATGTTTTTAGTGCCAAAAAAATGTTTTTCTGTTTGTTGTGCGTCATACTTGGCGACAAATATTTTCATTATTTAAAACCCCATTCCTATGTGCCTCTTGCCTTTTTTTCTCTATCAGAGGGCTATGCTCTTTTCCATTCCTGAAACTGATAATTTTGCTTTATATGTTGTTTTTTCTCTTACATTTGCAAGATGTCTCTATCTGATCCTGTCTCAGAAAACACTGTTGGAATCCTGCTGACTGATATCAGTTCTACCAAAGCTAAGTACATTTGTTGTAAACTTGTAGAGATTATAACTTCAGCTGTGGTTTGTAATAGTTGTCATGATAAACTTTTACATGCAGATAATGTGTCCATCAGTAATAGTACATTGCCTGTTGCTGTTTCTTCAACATCTAATGTACAAGATATACCTGAGAATTTAAAAGATTTTATTGCTGATTCTATTCAGAAGGCTTTGTCTGCCATCCTGCCTTCTAATAAACATAAAATGTCTTTTAAAACTTCTCATAAAGGGAGGCGTGGCCAACAGCAAGCAGAGCAAGACGTGTTTGTTCTGAGCTCCGGTGGTTTTTAACTATAATTAAAAGAAAAACCGACCATCTGAGAGGACAAAGCTCGAAGTTGATTGCACCAACTTTGGGCTGTTATATTGGAACTAGCAGGCTTCGGATACTAGGCCGACCGCCGGAGGGTCGGGGCTCCGCTCCGGCGGCTTGGTAAGCCAAATAATCTCTGTCCCTCTGAGTTCTGAGGCGTCCTTGTTACAGAAGCTTTAGTTATTTTGTTGTTTAGAGCTTATTTCCCAGCAGCAATGCCTGAACCAGCCAAGCCAGCGCCTAAGAAGGGCTCCAAGAAAACTGTAACAAGTATCATTTCATAAAGAGTTAACTTTTTTTCAGCTTTTAGAAACTATTTTCTAAATACAAGTTTGCTGGCCTCAGCTCTAATTAAGTTAGTGATAAAACATTCCCATTGTCTAATCACCTCCGGAGTCAGACTGCTAATTGATAAGATGGACTGCATTGTTTTTTGTAACTTGTTATCTGAAGTACTGTAATCCTATTGTGGCCTGTCAAAGAACATTGTATCTGGAACTCAGGGACCGAATGGAGCAATTAGCCAAATCCGTGCGGGCCAATCTCCAGTCGGCCCAGAGAAGAGAGAAAGTATGGTACGATCGGGGGGCCCGAAAGAGAATCTTCACCATAGGACAAAAGGTGTTAGTACTTAAGCCGGTGAAGACAGACAAATTGCAGGCATCCTGGCAGGGCCCCTACCAGATCGTAGAGAAAAGGGGAGACACCACTTATGTGATAGCTAGCTGACACGACAACAATCTTAGAAAGACATTCCATGTAAATATGCTCAAGGAATATTTTGAGCGACCAGAGAACGTGACGGTCGTATGTTGTTCCCCTCAGGAAGACCCCGACAGTCTACCCATTCCAGACCTATTAGAAAAGAGTCTCCCCACAGGTATAGTGGCTCAGGTTCAGATAGGAGACCGACTTAGCCCCACTGAAAGGGAGCAGCTCAACCAACTCCTACAGTCCAAACACCTCACCTTCTCCCCGAAGCCAGGGTACACTACTTTAACCACCCACCAGGTAGATACTCCGGGACAAGCTCCCTTGCGCCAGGCTCCGTACCGAATCCCCGAAGCAGTTAGGACAGGAATGAAGAAGGAGATCGATGAGATGCTCCAACTCAGGGTAATTGAGCCCTCCGATAGTCCCTGGGCCTCCCCAGTTGTCTTGGTGCCCAAGAAAGATGGAACCACCCGGTTCTGCGTAGACTATCGGAGGCTCAATGAAAAGACCGTGACGGACGCTTACCCTATGCCCAGGGTAGACGAGCTACTCGATCGTATAGCCAGGGGAAATTACCTGACCACTATTGACCTCTGCAAAGGTTACTGGCAGATTCCCCTGGCCCCGGAGGCTATCCCCAAGTCGGCATTCGTCACCCCATTCGGCTTATATCATTTTAGGGTAATGCCGTTTGGGATGAAGAATGCCCCAGCTACATTCCAGCGCTTGGTGGATAGGCTCCTGGATGGCTTCTAGAGTTTTGCTTGTGCCTACCTGGACGACATAGCGATCCACAGTGAGTCCTGGGAGGACCACTTAACTCACGTAGGAATGGTTCTGGATCAGATCCGGGCTGCTGGCCTGACTCTGAAGCCAGAAAAATGCCACTTTGGGATGGCCGAGGTACAGTACCTGGGTCACCGGGTGGGGTGTGGAAAGCAGCGACCAGAGCCGGCCAAGATAGAAGCTGTCGCCAATTGGCCCACCCCCATCACTAAGACTCAGGTCCTAGCCTTCCTGGGCACGGCAGGGTACTATAGACGGTTCGTACCAGACTACAGCACACTTGCCAAACCCCTGACTGACTTGACCAAGAAGAACTTACCTCGACAGGTCCTGTGGTCTCCCCACTGTGAAACGGCTTTCCAGGCTCTCAAAAATGCTCTAATTAACGCTCCTGTCTTGGCGGCCCCAGCCCTTAACAAACGTTTTATCGTCCATACAGATGCTTCCATTTTCGGGCTGGGAGCCGTCCTCAGCCAAGTAGGCGAAGATGGAGGGGAGCATCCAGTTGCCTACATCAGCCGGAAGCTCCTGCCCCGCGAAGTCAGCTATGCAGCGGTCGAAAAGGAGTGTTTGGCTTTGGTGTGGGCATTAAAGAAATTGACTCCCTATTTATATGGGCAGGAGTTCACTCTGGTCACCGACCATAACCCGTTGGTGTGGCTGAACCGGGTCTCTGGAGATAACGGCAGGCTATTACGTTGGAGTTTATCGTTGCAACCCTTCAATTTCACCATTACTTACAGACCTGGGAAACAGAATGGCAACGCCGACGGGTTGTCCAGACAAACCGACCTCAGCCCCGCATAACCAGAGGTCTGGACAGCCTTAGTCTGCCCCAAAAAGGGGTCAGACCGTGTCTGCCAGAGTGTTCCACAGAAAGGGAGCACTGTTACAGAAGCTTTAGTTATTTTGATGTTTAGAGCTTATTTCCCAGCAGCAATGCCTGAACCAGCCAAGCCAGCGCCTAAGAAGGGCTCCAAGAAAACTAACAAGTATCATTTCATAAAGAGTTAACTTTTTTTCAGCTTTTAGAAACTATTTTCTAAATACAAGTTTGCTGGCCTCAGCTCTAATTAAGTTAGTGATAAAACATTCCCATTGTCTAATCACCTCCGGAGTCAGACTGCTAATTGATAAGATGGACTGCATTGTTTTTTGTAACTTGTTATCTGAAGTACTGTAATCCTATTGTGGCCTGTCAAAGAACATTGTATCTCTATCTAAATGTGTGATGAGGGATTTTATGCTTCCCCCCCTGGGAGTGCCCTGTGTGCATGTAACCTCAATAAAAAGCAGGCTGGGCATCCCAGTCCTGAGTTCTTGGTTGACCCTCAATCGCAGCGTTGACTCGTTTTTGTGGGCAGAAGGGTATCCTAGCTGTACTACAGCTAAGGGGGATTATTCTACATTTGCGAGACTTGTATAGAATACTATGGAAAGCAGCTTCTCCCCTCTTCAGCAATAGGGATCCAGGCTACTAAGCGGTCCATCTCTCAGCGAGACTAAGGGTAACCGTAACAGTCCTGAAGACCGGTGGACTTTTGTGTGGGTAAGACACGCTAACTGTAGCGCGACACAAGGACGGGGCCAATCTAGCACCTTTGAGCTAAGTTTTACACCGGGTGGAAGCTTATACATTTGAAATAAGAGACTGACATCATTAAATACACCCTGCAGGCACAGTGCAATTTAATTTAAAGTGCTGATCTGAGAGATCGCTTCATTAGAGAGCCTACTTTATCTCAGCCCGGTGACAAACATTTTACTGCTTCCCATTTAACTTTGGTGGGAAGGGACGCCATCTTTCACCCACAACTGTTTAGTAAGATACGCCATCACCTATACCCTGCACTCTGATATGTGATATTCGGGACTGTAAACAGCAATACTCCACTTCATAATTTGTGTATTTTTGTATGTAACCACCGTACATTAAATTGTGATGCTCCTTTGAAGACCCTTTAAAAATAAAGAGGAAAAAAGAAACCTAATATCCCTTTAGCCTGATTGGGAGAAATAACTAACTCCTTTTTGGGAGCTGTCTGAAGAGTGATCCAGAAGGTCTAAAGTCAGAAGACTTAGGAGCAGTCCCACATACAATTAGAAACAATGCTGTCACGCCTTATTATTTTGCAATGTAGAGATACTGATTGATGTTTAGGTGAGGAGGATGGGGCACTGAATCCCTTGAAAATATACATAATGAGTGTATAGCATCATTCTTTATGTAGTAGTAGCACACCTGAATATATTGCATCACTATTCCAGCACCTGAGATACATGTGCACACTGTCAACAACATAAGGAACTTTAAAAGGGACATTAAACCCAATTTTGTTCTTTCATGATTCAGATAGAGAATACCATTTGAAAAGCATATCTAGATAGGCTCAGTAGCTTCTGATTGGTGGCTGCACATAGATGCCTCATGTGATTGGCTCACCAATGTGCATTGCTATTTCTTTAACAAAGGATATCTAAAGATTGCAGCAAGTTAGATAATAGAAGTAAATCGGAATGTTGTTTAAAATTGTATTCTCCATCTGAATCATGAAAGAAAAATTTGAGTTTAGTGGCCCTTTAAGCTGCTGTCACAATATTCTATTGAAGCAAGATGAAGAACAAAACGCAGACAGTCAAAGAATGTCTGAGTAAATCACAACAAAAACAAAGGCAGCAAGAAATAAGCACCCTTAATACTAGTGACAATGTGAACACGAATAGCCCTGAAGTTGCGACCTCAAACATAATGGACTCTCAAAACACTGCACTATTGTCACAGATTAAATCTCTGTTTCAAGAGGAGCTTAAAACCGCCCTTTGATATCAGGGATATTGGCAACCGTACGGCAGAACTTGAAGAGAAAACAGACTGCATCTCAGAGGAGATTCCGCTAATCCATAACTCTCTATCAGAACAAGCTGATTACATCACTAAGCTAGAAGAACAGATCGAGGATCTAGAAAATAGATCTCGCAGATCAAACCTCCGTATAAGAAACCTCCCAGAATCCTATAAGGATCTGCAAGACACTATGGTTAGAATCTTCAAGCAACTCGTTCCAGAGGTGGAATCTGAAATGTTCCTAATAGACAGAGTACACAGAGCTCTAACTAAACCCCAGCAGTCTTCAACAACGGACATCATATTTAAGCTCCACTATTATCATATTAAGGAACTTATTCTCAATGCAGCTAGAACACAGCAGAATATATCCTTTGAAAGCCACTCTATTAAAATATTTGCTGAAATAGCACCTATCACCTTGAGAAAACGTAGAGAGCTCAAGCCAATCACTACTAGACATGTGCATGGCTAAAAAATTTGGTTCGTTTTCGGTTCGGATCGATTCGGACTTTTCCAATTTCGGATCGGATCAAATCGAATTCGACAAAATTTGAATGAATTTGTTTCGGATTTATTCGGATTCGAATAAATTGGGCTGAATTCGGTTCGATTCGGTTCCGAAATTCGGTATGTTTTAGTACACTAGCACCCATTTAGTACACTAACACCCATAAACTACCTATGAACCACTAAACCGAGGCCCCCCCCACATCGCAAACCCTATAATAAAATTATTTAAGCCCTAATCTACCGACCGGACACCGCCGCCACCTACATTATAGCTATTAACCCCTAATCTGCTGTCCCTAACATCGCCGACCCCTACATTATAGTTATTAACCCCTAATCTGCCCCCCCCAACGTTGCCGCAATCCTAACTACAAGTATTAACCCCTAATCTGCCGACCGGACATCGCCGCCACCTACATTATAGCTATTAACCCCTAATCTGCTGTCCCTAACATCGCCGACCCCTACATTATAGTTATTAACCCCTAATCTGCCCACCCCCAACGTCGCCGCAACCTAACTACAAGTATTAACCCCTAATCTGCCGACCGGACATCGCCGCCACCTACATTATAGCTATTAACCCCTAATCTGCTGTCCCTAACGTCGCCGACCCCTACATTATAGTTATTAACCCCTAATCTGCCCCCCCAATCTAACTACAAGTATTAACCCCTAATCTGCCGACCGGACATCGCCGCCACCTAAATTATAGCTATTAACCCCTAATCTGCTGTCCCTAACGTCGCCGACCTCTACATTATAGTTATTAACCCCTAATCTGCCCCCCCCAACGTCGCCGCAATCCTAGCTACAAGTATTAACCCCTAATCTGCCGACCGGACACCGCCGCCACCTACATTATAGCTATTAACCCCTAATCTGCTGTCCCTAACATCGCCGACCCCTACATTATAGTTATTAACCCCTAATCTGCCCCCCCCACGTCGCCGCAACCTAACTACAAGTATTAACCCCTAATCTGCCCTCCCTAACATCGCCGCCACCTACCTACAATTATTAACCCCTAATCTCCCGCCCCCAACGTCGCCGCTACTATAATAAGGTTATTAACCCCTAAACCTAAGTCTAACCCTAACACCCCCTAACTTAAATATAATTTAAATAAAACGAAATAAATTTACTATAATTAAATAAATGAATCCTATTTAAAACTAAATACTTCCCTTTAAAATAAACCCTAAGATAGCTACAATATAACTAATAGTTACATTGTAGCTATCTTAGGGTTTATTTTTATTTTACAGGCAACTTTGTATTTATTTTAACTAGGTACAGAATTTATGCTTTCCTGATAAATTACTTTCTCTTACGTTGTATTCAGTCCACAGATTCATCCTTACTTGTGGGATATTCTCAATCCCTACAGGAAGTGGCAAAGAGAGCACACAGCAAAGCTGTCCATATAGCTCCCCTCAGGCTCCGCCCCCCCAGTCATTCGACTGATGGTTAGAAGAAAAAGGAGGTGCAGTGGTGACTGTAGTTATTTTAAATTAAATTTGAACCTGACTTAAAATGTCAGGGCGGGCCGTGGACTGAATACACCGTAAGAGAAAGTAATTGATCAGGTAAGCATAAATTCTGTTTTCTCTTACTTGGTGTATTCAGTCCACGGATTCATCCTTACTTGTGGGATACCAATACCAAAGCAATAGGACACGGATGAAGGGAGGGAACAAGTCAGGTAACCTAAACGGAAGGCACCACTGCTTGCAAAACCTTTCTCCCAAAAATAGCCTCCGAAGAAGCAAAGGTATCGAATTTGTAAAATTTGGCAAATGCATGCAGTGAAGACCAAGTCGCTGCCTTACAAATCTGATCAACAGAAGCCTCGTTCTTGAAAGCCCATGTGGAAGCCACAGCTCTAGTGGAATGAGCTGTAATTCGTTCAGGAGGCTGCTGTCCCGCAGTCTCATAAGCCAAACGGATGATGCTTTTCAGCCAAAAGGAAAGAGAGGTAGCACTCGCTTTCTGACCTCTCCTCTTACCAGAATAGACAACAAACAAGGATGATGTTTGTCTGAAATCTTTAGTTGCTTTTAAAAAGAATTTTAAAGCACGAACCACATCAAGATTGTGTAAAAGTCGTTCCTTCTTAGAAACTGGATTAGGACACAGAGAAGGAACAATGATGTCCTGGTTAATATTCTTATTAGAAACCACTTTTGGAAGGAAACCAGGTTTGGTGCGCAAAACTACCTTATCTGTGTGGAACACCAGGTAAGGTGAATTACACTGCAAAGCAGACAATTCAGAAACTCTTCGAGCAGAAGAAATGGCTACTAAAAACAAAACTTTCCAAGATAATAACTTAATATCTATGGAATGCAAAGGTTCAAACGGAACCCCTTGAAGAACTGAAAGAACTAAATTTAGACTCCATGGAGGAGCCACAGGCTTGTAAACAGGCTTGATTCTGACTAGGGCCTGTGCAAACACCTGAACGTCTAGTACAGCAGCCAGGCGCTTATGTAACAGAATAGACAGAGCAGATATCTGTCCCTTTAAGAAACTAGCTGACAGACCTTTCTCCAATCCTTCTTGGAGAAAAGACAATATCCTTGGAATCCTAATCTTACTCCACGAGTAACCCTTGGATTCACACCAACCAAGATATTTCCGCCATATCTTATGGTAAATTTTCCTGGTGACAGGCTTTCTGGCCTGTATCAGAGTGTCTATAACTGATTCAGAGAAACCACGCTTAGCTAGAATTAAGCGTTCAATCTCCAAGCAGTCAGTTGCAGAGAAACTAGATTTGGATGCTTGAAAGGACCTTGAATTAGAAGATCCTGCCTCGATGGCAGTTTCCATGGTGGGACCGATGACATGTCCACTAGGTCTGCATACCAAGTCCTGCGTGGCCACGCAGGCGCTATCAGAATTACCGAAGCCTTCTCCCGTTTGATTCTGGCTACTAGCCGAGGGAGAAGAGAAAACGGTGGAAAGACATAAGCTAGACTGAACGACCAAGGCGCTATTAATGCATCTATCAATGCCGCCTTGGGATCCCTGGATCTGGATCTGTAAAGGGGAAGTTTGGTGTTCTGACGGGACGCCATCAGATCCAATTCTGGAATGCCCCATAGCTGGGTCAGCTGAGCAACAACCTCCGGGTGGAGTTCCCACTCCCCCGGATGGAAAGTCTGACGACTTAGAAAATCCGCCTCCCAGTTGTCTACCCCTGGGATGTGAATTGCAGATAGATGGCAGGAGTGATCCTCCGCCCATTTGATGATCTTGGATAATTCCTTCATCGCTAGGGAACTTTTTATTCCTCCCTGATGATTGATGTACGCTACAGTCGTGATGTTGTCCGACTGAAATCTGATGAATTTGGCCTCCGCTAGTTGAGGCCACACCTGGAGCGTATTGAATATCGCTCTCAACTCCAAAATGTTTATCGGAAGAAGAGATTCTTCCTGAGACCATAGTCCCTGAGCCTTCAGGGAGTTCCAGACCGCACCCCAGCCTAACAGACTGGCATCGGTCGTGACAATGATCCACTCCGGTCTGCGGAAACTCATTCCCTGAGACAGGTGATCTTGAGACAACCACCAAAGAAGAGAGTCTCTGGTTTTCTGGTCCATTTGTACTTGAGGAGACAAATCTGCGTAATCTCCATTCCACTGTTTGAGCATGCACAGCTACAGTGGTCTGAGATGAATTCGGGCAAAAGGGACTACGTCCATTGCCGCAACCATTAAACCAATTACTTCCATGCACTGAGCCACGGAAAGCCGAGGAATGGAATGAAGAACTCGGCAAGTATTCAGCAGTTTTGACTTCCTGACCTCTGTCAGAAAGATTTTCATTTCTACCGAGTCTATTAGTGTTCCCAGGAAAGGAACCCTTGTGAGCGGGGACAGAGAACGCTTTTCTACGTTCACCTTCCACCCGTGAGACCTTAGAAAGGCCAGAACGATGTCCATATGAGCCTTGGCTCTGGGAAAAGACGACGCCTGTATTAATATGTCGTCTAGGTAAGGTGCTACTGCAATGCCCTGCGGTCTTAGTACCGCTAGAAGGGACCCTAGCACCTTTGTGAAAATTCTGGGAGCGGTGGCCAACTCGAAAGGAAGGGCCACGAACTGGTAATGTTTGTCCAGGAAGGCGAGCCTTAGGAACTGATGGCGATCTTTGTGGATAGGAATATGTAGATACGCATCCTTAGATCCACGGTAGTCATATATTGACCCTCCTGGATCATCAGTAAGATTGTCCGAATGGTTTCCATCTTGAAGGACGGAACTCTGAGGAATTTGTTTAGAATTTTTAGATCCAGGATTGGCCTGAAAGTTCCCTCCTTTTTGGGAACTACAAACAGTTTTGAGAAATGTGGAACCTTCCCCTTGGGGGAGAATCCTTGAATTCTAGAAGGTACCCCTGAGCAACTATTTCTAATGCCCAGGGATCTGGAACATCTCTTGCCCAAGCCTGAGCGAAGAGAGAAAGTCTGCCCCCTACTCGATCCGATCCCGGATCAGGGCTACCCCTTCATGCTGTCTTGGTAGCAGGAGCAGGCTTCTTGGCCTGTTTACCCTTATTCCAGCCCTGCAGGGGTTTCCAAGTCGCTTCGGGCTGGGAAGCGTTATCTTGCTTTGCGGCAGTAGAGGTTGTGGCAGGTCCGCTCCTGAAGTTGCGAAAGGAGCGAAAATTAGCCTTGTTTTTGGCCTTAAACGGCCTATCTTGTGGCAGGGCATGGCCCTTGCCCCCAGTGATATCTGAAATAATTTCTTTCAGCTCTGGGCCAAATAGGGTTTTCCCCTTGAAGGGAATATTTAACAGTTTTGTTGTGGACGACACATCAGCCGACCACGATTTGAGCCAAAGCGCTCTTCGCGCCATAATGGCAAAACCTGAGTTTTTCGCCGCTAGCTTAGCTAATTGGAGAGCGGCATCAGTGATAAACGAATTAGCCAGCTTTAGAGCAAGAATTCTATCCATGACCTCATCGTATGAAGTCTCCCTCTGGAGCGACTCCTCCAGGGCCTCGAACCAAAAAGCCGCTGCAGTAGTTACCGGAGTAATGCAGGCAATTGGTTGAAGAAGAAAACCTTGCTGAACAAAAATTTTCTTCAGCAAACCTTCCAATTTTTTATCCATAGAATCTTTGAAAGCACAACTGTCCTCTATTGGTATAGTTGTACGCTTAGCAAGTGTTGAAACAGCCCCCTCTACCTTGGGGACCATCTGCCACGCGTCCCGCCTGGTGTCATTTATGGGGAACATTTTCTTAAAGATAGGTGGGGGAACAAAGGGCACACCTGGTCTCTCCCACTCCTTAGTCACAATATCCGCCACCCTCCTTGGGATCGGAAATGCCTCAGCGTATACAGGGACCTCTAAAAACCTGTCCATTTTACACAATTTTTCAGGGACCACCATGGGGTCACAATCATCCAGCGTAGCTAAAACCTCCTTGAGCAGGACGCGGAGGTGTTCCAGCTTAAATTTAAACGCTAAGGAATCTGACTCTGCCTGCTGAGAAACTTTTCCTGTCAGAAATTTCTCCCTCAGACAGACCGTCCCTCACTGCTACTACTGAGTGTTGTGAGGGTACTACAGATAAATCATCCAAAGCTTCTGATTGCTCATCCTTTGTTCTTAAAACTGAGCTATCACGCTTTTTTGGAAAAACTGGCAGTTTGGATAGAAGTGCCGCAAGGGAATTATCCATGACTGCTGCTAATTGTTGTAATGTAATAGGGCACAATGCGCAAGAGGTACTAGGCAACGCTTGCGCGGGTGTAACTGGTGTCGACACATGGGGAGAGGAAGGACGACTATCCTCATTACCTTCCGTCAAAGAATCATCTTGGGCTACATTTTTAAGTGTCACTGCATGGTCATTAAAATGTTTAGATGCCTTAGCACACTTTAAACACAAATGCAATGGGGGTACCGCCATGGCTTTTAAACACATAGAACAAGGTCTATCAGTAGGCTTAGACATGTTAGACAGACTTAGATAGCACTCAAATACAGAAAAATACACTTTTTGAAAAAACGTTACTGTGCCTTTAAATAATAAACAGCACACACTTTTTTACCAAATCTCAAAAAAACATCCGATCTTTATGAAATTTACACCATATGATCCTAATGCTTTGAAAAGATTGCACACCAAGTTTTAAGCCAATTAACCCCTTATTGCCCAAACCGGAGCAAATTGAAGCTGGCCACCAGTTTAACACACTACCTTCCTTGGGGATTAATTTTGGAACGAAAATAAGCCTCCCAGTAGTCCTCCTGCAATCTCTGGACTCTACATGTGAAGCTGCATGAAGCTGTCTTGTAAAAGAACTGCGCAACTGAGGCGCGAAAATTAGGCCCTCTCCCTCTTCACTCCTGAGTTGTGGGGCCTTCCTAAGCCAAATTAGGTGTCTAAAATTATGCCAGGCGTATAAAACCCCTAAAAAGTGTTCCAAACATGATAAACACTTGTGCAAACATCAGATTATATTAAAAAATAATCGATTTTACCCATAACAGTGTCCACCAGTGATTTAAGCCCTATAAACTAAGCCATCCTTCTATACCGAGTCTCAGAAAATGGCTTCCCTTCCCTTCCCACATGGGGATTTCTATCAGTCTTCTAGCATTACCAGGTCTTGTTAGAAAAAAATGACTGAACATACTTCAAGCAGTTAAGCCTGCAAACTGTTCCCCCCAACTGAAGTTCTCCGGTACTCAACAGTCCTGTGTGGGAACAGCAATGGATTTTAGTTACAACATGCTAAAATCTTTTTCCTCTCAGCAGAAATCTTCATCACTTTCTGCATCAGAGTAAATAGTACAAACCGGCACTATTTTAAAATAACAAACTCTTGAATGAAGAAATAAAACTACAAATCTAACACCACATACTCTTTACCACCCCCGTGGAGATGCTACTTGTTAGAGCGGCAAAGAGAATGACTAGGGGGGGCGGAGCCTGAGGGGAGCTATATGGACAGCTTTGCTGTGTGCTCTCTTTGCCACTTCCTGTAGGGATTGAGAATATCCCACAGGTAAGGATGAATCCGTGGACTGAATACACCAAGTAAGAGAAATACAAATTTACCTGTAAAATAAATCCTAACCTAAGTTACAATTACACCTAACACTACACTATCATTAAATAAATTAACTACAAGTACCTACAATTATCTACAATTAAATAAACTAAACTAAAGTACAAACCCCCCCCCCCACTAAATTACAAAAAATAAAAAAATATTACAAGAATTTTAAACTAATTACACCTAATCTAAGCCCCCTAATAAAATAACAAAGCCCCCCAAAATAAAAAAAATGCCCTACCCTATACTAAATTACAAAAGTTAACAGCTCTATTACCTTACCAGCCCTTAAAAGGGGCTTTTGCGGGGCATGCCCCAAAGAAAACAGCTCTTTTGCCTGTAAAAAACCCCCCACAATACCACCCCCCCAACATTACAACCCACCACCCACATACCCCTACTCTAACCCAAACCCCCCTTAAATAAACCTAACACTACCCCCCTGAAGATCTCCCTACCTTGAGTCGTGTTCACCCAGCCAGGCCGAAGTCTTCATCCGATGGGGCAGAAGAGGACATCCAGACCGGCAATTTTAAACTAATTACAGCTAATCTAAGCCCCCTAATAAAATAACAAAGCCCCCCAAAATAAAAAAATGCCCTACCCTATACTAAATTACAAAAGTTAACAGCTCTATTACCTTACCAGCCCTTAAAAGGGCCTTTTGCGGGGCATGCCCCAAAGAAAATAGCTCTTTTGCCTGTAAAAAAAAAACACCACCCCCAACATTACAACCCACCACCCGCATACCCCTACTCTAACCCAAACCCCCCTTAAATAAACCTAACACTACCCCCCTGAAGATCTCCCTACCTTGAGTCGTGTTCACCCAGCCGGGCCGAAGTCTTCATCCGATGGGGCAGAAGAGGACATCCAGACCGGCAGAAGTCTTCATCCAAGCGGGGCAAGAAGAGGTCTTCCATCAATCAGAAAAGTACAAAAAAAACAAACAAACACTAAATTACCAAAAATAATAAAATATTACAAGAATTTTAAACTAATTACACCTAATCTAAGCCCCCTACTAGCTATTAATATAGCTACAATATAACTAATAGTTACATTGTAGCTATTTTAGGATTTATATTTATTTTACAGGCAACTTTGCATTTATTTTAACTAGGTACAATAGTTATTAAATAGTTAATAACTATTTAATAACTACCTAGCTAAAATAAATACAAATTTACCTGTAAAATAAATCCTAACCTAAGTTACAATTACACCTAACACTACACTATCATTAAATTAATTAAATAAATGAATCCTATTTAAAACTAAATACTTACCTGTAAAATAAACCCTAATATAGCTGCAATATAACTAATAGTTACATTGTAGCTATTTTAGGATTTATATTTATTTTACAGACAATTTTTTATTTATTTTAACTAGGTAAAATAGCTATTAAATAGATATTGACTATTTAATAGCTACCTAGTTAAAATAATTACAAAATTACCTGTAAAATAAATCCTAACCTAAGTTACAATTAAACCTAACACTACACTATCATTAAATAAATTAACTACAAGTACCTACAATTAAATACAATTAAATAAACTAAACTAAAGTACAAAAAACCCCCACTAAATTACAAAAAATAAGAAAATATTACAAGAATTTTAAACTAATTACACCTAATCTAAGCCCCCTAATAAAAGAACAAAGCCCCCCAAAATAAAAAAAATGCCAATCAGCCAATCAGATTCAAGTTCAATCCGATTGGCTGATCCAATGTGCATAATTTTCGTGTACCTAACCACACTTTGATTTGAGGACCGGTAATGATGTATGACAGTTCAGATTCTGTCCTTAAGGGTTACATCAGTCTATTAAAAAAAGAGGTAAGTTAATAATGGATTATATTAGTTTCACTACTAAATATAGCCTCCTCTAAGATAGAATATTAATTCAATTATTGGAATAGTATACATTTTCTAAAGAGTTTTTTTAAGTGAACTATGATATATGTAACCACTGTTGCTATGTTTTCCTTGACTACATTGGTGTATATAAACTTTGAACTGGTAGTGGCTGACTATGGTCTATGACTACAGCAAACTTGTGGAGCCAAAACACATCAGACCTGTTTTCCACTACCTGATGTTTTTTATATCTGAATAAAATGTATTTTTTTTTTTTTATTAAATATTTTTTTATTATTTGCATAGGTTATCACAAATCTTTCAAACGTTACAAATATGAAGTAAACACAGAAATCATAGATATTGCATAATATAACCAGGTTTTCACCTCCATTCCTAACAGATCTAAAGGTCAAACTATACCTGAGTGGGAGGTGAAATGAGGAGTGAGTAGGAGCGTTTACAGGTTAAGAGAATCGTTGTCAGTTGGTAGGTTAAGGTTTTGGCGTTTTTTCCGCCTTTTTGAACTGCTTTTTAAAAGCGGAATTACGCTAGTAGCCGGTTGTTATGTGGGTATTGCCTGTATAAGCAGTAGAGCGGATGCAAGGGCCAACAAGGGCCACCGCTCCAAAGAAGTGAAATCAGGATTCAATCATCCTTGCGCTATCGTGGGCTGAAGTACCCCCTATGAGGGGGGAGAGGATATTTAGATGAGGGGGGAGGGGAGGGGGGGAAGGGGCTCATTGAATGGAGAGGGGGGGGGGTGGAGGGGGGTGGTGGAGGGGGGGTTGGAAGGGTGGACAGACAGTCCTGGACCCGTATCAGGGGCCAGTGACACTAATGGGCAGGGAATCCTAAGATTTAGCTCTGAGACTCTGAAGGTAAGCTTCCCAGGGTTCCCAGACAAGACAGAAAGTTTCCGACTTGCGCCGGACTCTGTAGACAAAGTCTTCCATGGACTTGACATAATTCAAGTATTCCAATACACTCTGCCATTTTGGAGGGTGCACTTTTTTCCAATTCCTGGCAATTGCCATTTTAACTGAGGTGAGTATGTAAATAAGAAGGGTTCTCTGGTGCGGAGGCACTTTCTCCAAATCCAAGTGTAGAAGAGCCATTCCGGGGTCCTTTATCTCTGGAAGACCCATCAAACAACAGATCTTACTGGTCTTATCCCAGAGTGTCTTTAGGTTGGGACAAGTCCACCAGGTGTGTAGAGGGGTGCCAATGCCACCACAGTTTCTCCAACAGGAGGGGGGGTGATTAGGATAGAGGGTCTGCAGTCTGGTTGGGACCAGATGCCACCTAGTGAGCATTTTAAAGTAGAGCTCGTACATCGTGGTGCAATGTAAGGCAGCCTTGGTCTTGGCGATGGCCAATGTCCATTTCTTAGGGGAGTATACCGTTTGTAGCTCTGCCTCCCAGGAGAGCATATGTCTCGTCTTAGGAATCGCGGGGGGAACCAGTAGGCATTGATAGTGTGCCGTGAGGGGTTTATAGGTCTGAAGGCCCGTTTTCCATCGAGCTTCCCAAGCCGTAAGAGGCCGTGGGGCATCTCTCAGGAACCCCCAGGCTTTTAATAGAGATCTTAATCTTAGAAGTTCAAATGCCAATTGCCGCGGGACCTCAAAGTTTGCCACCATCTCGTCTTGCGTTAGAAGCCGATCTTCTACATAAAAGTCACCTACTGTCGAAATTCCGACCTGCCGCCACCAGTTCAGTCTCATATATAAAATGTATTTTTTATTATCCCGGTAGCAACCCCATTTTTGTGTGTGTATCCCTTTTCAAGCGTGGAGGAGCTTGATTCTTATGCTACCGGTTAGTTAGAGTGACGCTGCTGAGAGCGAGGCTACGTGCAGTCGTGCTGGAAGACCGCCAAGTTTCTATGCGGTTCCCTGGAGGCGGACGGATGGTTACTGTTCCAGAATCAACTGGACTAAGAAGTTTGAGTGCAGGAGAATAATATATCCCCATTGGGAGGTGGAGACCAGGAGACACACTTCCTTCCCCGGAAGGACCGAAAGGCAAAGGGAGAATGCAGGGCTCACCAGGAAATGGAGTGAGTGTAGCGGTCCTAGAGTATACCGCAATCTCTTCTTGGCTAGAGACTGTGTCATGGTCATGTCTTGTATAGGGATGGAAATTAGCCTGCTCACAGTGACAGAGCTAGATCCCATACTGCTAAAGGACATTTCCATCTAAAGGGGAGGAGAGTCCACGGCTTCATTCATTACTGTTGGGAATTAAGAACCTGGCAACCAGGAGGAGGCAAAGACACCCCAGCCAAAGGCTTAAATACCTCCCCCACTTCCCTCATCCCCCAGTCATTTTTTGCCTTTCGTCACAGGACGACGGCAGAGAAGTGCCGAAGATCTGAGTAGTCTCTTATGGAGGGTAGTACTCTTCACATTGGGACTGGAGTTTTAAGTAGTCCTGTCAGCCTTTCAGTGAGAGCCTGGGCGTAAGTTAGAGTCTGGAGATGCAGGGAGAGTCTTTCTGCGAAACCATCCCGACTCATATTAACAGCTCTACAAGCAATCAGCGTTGATGAGTTTCGCTGCCTGCTTTTTACGCTCAAGTCCATGTCTGGAGCGAGGCTCCTACTAACCTGTCACACTTTAAGGGCCGTGTTCCTGCTCCATGGCATAGATTTTGGTAAGATTGTTTCATTTTTTTAGTACATAATGATAACACGGAAGACAGGGTCACAGTGTGACACCTTTTATCTTTAAAGAATCAAGGGATAATATTCCTAGTAAGGGGATTATTGAACAGTGGGGGGTTATACACAATATTGTTTACTGTGTCATTGCTGTGTTATGTGCGAGATGAGGCTCTGGCAATGTGTGGAACTTTCAGGTGCGTTTTCTCCTTAAGCAGGGGCGGTCCTGCCGGGCATTCCATGTGACCGGGTGTGGCTATCTCTCTTCCTCTGTTAATCAGCGGCGCAGGAGACAAAGTGGTTTTCTGTAGTCCGGGTCATAGGAGGTGGTGAGTGCCCCGGCCATTAATCAAGTCCTTAATAACAGCGCAAGTTATGGAGGACTCTGACGCATTAGAGGGCTCGCCCTCTTTAACAAGGTCTCATTCCTGTGTTTATTGTGAGGAGGTTCTGGTAGATCAGCCTGCTCAACTATGTTCCACATGCCTTAATAAAGTTACGACATCTAAGAGAAAATGGATGTCTAGTACTACTGACCCGTCCACCTGTGAGAGTTTCCTGTCCCGTGAGGTGCGTTTCCTGCGTCCATCTCCAATTGCACATGCAGTGCCCCAGGGTTCAACCATTACTCCTGCGAGAGAGATTTGTTGGCCGTCAGATTTTGTGGATCAACTGCAAACAGCGGTATTGAAAGTGATCCATGCCTTACCACGTTCTGCTAAGCGCAAGCGTAGGGCGTATCATGGCGGCCCGGCCAAGGGGTTGTCAACACCTGTGGAAATATCTGAGGCGTTATACGATGACAAGGCCTACTCTGACTCCATGTCATCTAAACCCCCGGCTGCGGAGGAGCCTGACTTTAGGTTTAGGATGAAAAATTTGCACTTTTTGCTGAAACAAGTGCTTGCTACTCTGGAAGTTCCGGAACTGAAACTTCCAGAAGAACCTGTGATTCCTAAGCTTGATAAGGTATATATATGAGGACAGGGTGGTGTTTCAGGCCTTCTCAGTTCCTATTAAGATGGCAGATATTATTAAGAATGAATGGGAGCTATAAGGTTCTTACTTTTCCCCTTCTTCTTCCTTTAAGAAACTGTTCCCTGTCCTGGACTCTCAGCTTGAGCTGTGGGGTACTGTCCCTAAGGTGGATGGTGCTATCTCCACACTCGTGAAGCGGGCAACTATTCCCCTCGAAAATAGTTTGTCGTTCAAAGAGCCCATGGATAAAAAGTTGGAAAACATGTTAAGGAAAATGTTTCAACACATGGGGTTTGTTTTTCAGCCGGCAGCAGCTGTAGCCACGGTCGCCGGAGCTGCAACATATTGGTGTGAATCCCTGTGTGAAATGGTCGAAGTGGATACTTCCATCGACGAGATACTGGATAAGATTAAGGTGCTGAAGATCGCCAATTCTTTCATATGTGATGCCAATATGCAAATTATTCACCTGAACGCTAAGGTGTCAGGTTTTTCCGTTTTAGCTCACAGGGCTCTGTGGCTTAAGTCCTGGACTGCAGACATGACCTCTAAGTCGAGGCTGTTGTCCCTGCCTTTTTCAAAGAAAGATTCTGTTTGGTCCAGGATTGGATTCGATCATATCCACGGTTATGGGAGGCAAGGGAGGTTTCCTACCGCAGGATAAGAAGGCTAAGCCTAAAGGATCTACTTTTCACTCCTTTTGTGCGGACAAGGCCCAGCGCCAGTAGCCTGCCGCAAAAGCGGACCTGTCCAAGGGAACTTGGAAACCGGCTCATTCTTGGAACAAGTCTAAGCAGAGAAAGGAGCCTGCTAAGACAAAATCGTCATGAAGGGGCGGCCCTTGACAGGTCTCCGGACCAAGTAGGGGGCAGATTATCTCTCTTCTCAGAAGCCTGGTTGCAGGACATTCAGGATCCATTGGGTTCTGGACGTTGTTGCCCAGGGTTACAGGATAGGGTTGAGATCCCATCCACCCAGGGGCAGATTTCTCCTATCAAACCTGTCTTCAAGACCGGAAAAGAGAGAGAGTGTTATCGTACCAGTACCCCTAGCAGAAAGGTGTCTAGGGTTCTATTCAAATCTTTTTGTGGTTCCAAAGAAGGAGGGCACGTTCGGCACGATTCTGGACCTAAAGTGTTTAAACATGTTTCTGAGTGTTCCATCATTCAAAATGGAAACAATCAGATCTATTCTGCCCCTAGTTCAAGAGGGACAGTTCATGACAACTATATACTTGAAGGACGCTTATGTTCATGTGCCAATTCACAGGGACCACTTCCAGTTCCTGAGATTTGCGTTTCTGGACCAACACTTCAAGTTTGTGGCCCTTCACTTTGGCCTGGCGACGGCCCCGAGAGTCTTCACGAAAGTTCTAGGGGTGCTACTTGTGATGGCCAGATCCAGGGGCATTGCTGTGTTGCCCTATTTGGAAGACATCCTAGTTCAGGCTCCGTCGCTCAGTCTCGCAGAGGATCATTTGAGGGCTCTTCTTCTTTTGCTCCAATCTCACGGTTGGAAAATCAATTCGGGAAAGAGTTCCCTGGTTCCCAGCAACAGGGTGGAGTTCCTGGGCACCATAATAGACTATGTCCATGAAAATATTTCTCACAGTCCATCGACGCAGGAAGATTGGGTCTCATCTTGTCTTCCATCTCAGACCTCCTAAATTGTGCATGTTGAGACAGTGGAACAGCGATCATTCAGATCTTTCACAGCAGATATCCATGGATGCTCGGACCTCCCTCTCTTGGTGGATCCATCCGGAGCAACTGTCCATGGGGACATCCTTCTTGAGACCGTCCTGGGAGATTGTGACCATGGACGCGAATCTGGCAGGATGGGGAGCTGTTTGGGGTGCCAGGATGGCACAAGGAAAATGGCCCCGGTAGGAGTCTCTCCTTCCGATAAATATTCTGCAACTCCAAGCAATCTACAATGCTCTGAAGGCATGGCCTCCTCTGGGGTCGTTCAACTTCATCAGATTCCAGACAGACTTGACAACCTTACCGCGGTGGCTTACATCAACCATCAGGGGGGTACGAGGAGCTCCCTAGCTATGAGGAAGGTGTCTCGGATCTTGGAGTGGGCGGAGTCCCACAGCTGCTTGCTCTCAGCTATTCACATTCCAGGTGTGGACAACTGGGAAGCAGACTTTCTCAGCAGGCAATCCTTCCATCCAGGGGAATGGTCTCTTCACCCCAAAGTGTTAGCGGAGATTTTTCTCAGGTGGGGAACGCCAGAGATAGATCTCATGGCATCCAGACTCAATTGTAAGATACCCTGATACGGGTTGAGGTCCAGGGATCCCCAGGCAGAGCTAATAGATGCCTTAGCGGTGCCTTGGGGGTTCAGCCTAGCTTACATTTTTCCACCGTTACCACTTTTACCTCGTGTAGTGGCACGCATCAAACAGGAGCGAGCTAAGGCCATTCTGATTGCTTTATCGTGGCCACGGAGGACATGGTTTGCGGATCTGGTGGGGATTTCACCCTGTCGCAGGGATATGCTGGAAAAGGGCCCCTTTCAGCATCAAAATCTCTATTCTCTGAGACGGACTGCGTGGAGATTGAATGCCTAGTCTTGGCCAAGAGAGGCTTTTCTGAAAGTGTGATTGATACTCTAATTCAGGCAAGGAAGCCAGTCACTTGTCGCATCTACCATAATGTGTGGAGGACTTACTTGCCCTGTCGTGAGAAGCATGGATATCCTTGGCATAAGATGAAGGTATCCAGGATTCTGTCCTTTCTCCAAGACAGTTTGGAGAAGGGTCTTGCCACTAGTTCCTTAATGGGACAGATTTCGCATTATCAGTCTTGTTGCATAGGAGACTCGCTGAGCTCCCTGACATACAATCTTTTGTTCAGGCTCTGTCTAGAATCAGGCCTATCTTTGGACAGTCTGCTCCCCCATGGAGCCTAAATGTGTTCCTTAAAGTATTGTAGAGGGTTCCATTTGAGCCTATGCATTCCATTGACATTAAGATTCTGTCCTGGAAGGTTCTCTTCCTGTTGGCCATTGCATCGGCACGCAAGTATCTGAACTGGCTGCCTTACAATTTGAGCCCCCTTATCTGGTTTTTCATGCGGATAAGGCTGTGCTTTGCACTGGTTTGGGGTTTCTTCCCAAGGTGGTGTCTAACCGTAACATCAATCAGGAAATAGTGGTTCCTCCTTTGTGTCCTAACCTTTCTTCTAAGGAGAGGTTACTTCATAACCTGGATATGGTCCGTGCCTTAAAGTTCTATCTTCAGGCTACAAAGGATTTCAGACAGTCTACATCTCTTTTTGTGGTGTATTCAGGGAAGTGCAAGGGGCAGAAGGCCTCTTCTACTTCTTTGTCCTTTTGGTTGAGGAGCTTGATTCGCTTGGCCTATGAGACAGCGGGACATATGCCTCCTCAAAGGATCATGACTGAGCTGTGGCCTTGTCTTGGGCCTTCAAGAATGAGGTCTCTATGGAGCAAATTTGTAAGGCGGCTTCCTGGTCCTCTTTACACACCTTTACAAAGTTTTACAAATTTGACGTTTTTGCTTCTGCGGAAGCTGTTTTTGGGAGAAAGGTTTTGCAGGCTGTGGTGCCCTCAGATTAGGGTCCGCCTTTTATCCTCCTGGTTTCATTCAGTGTCCTCTAGAGCTTGGGTATATCTTAACAACAGTAAGATATACCTTTTAGATGGAAAACATAAATTATGCTTACCTGATAATTTCATTTCCATCGAGGGGAGGAGAGTCCACGGCTCCCGCCCGTATCTCCGATGGGCGGACCTAAATTAAATTTATCTTCTGGCACCATTTATACCCTGATATTTCTCCTACTGTTCCTTGATCCCTCAGCAGATTGACTGGGGGATGAGGGAAGTGGGGGAGTTATTTAAGCCTTTGGCTGGGGTGTCTTTGCCTCCTCCTGGTGGCCTGGTTCTTAATTCCCAACAGTAAGGAATGAAGCCGTGGACTCTCCTCCACTCAATGGAAATGAAATTATCAGGGAAGCATAATTTATGTTTTTTCACTCTAGTGGTCAGGTCCTGTACAGGGATGAGAATTATCCTGCTCACAGTGACAGAGCTAGATCCCATACTGCTAAAGGACATTTCCTTCTTAATATAAGGAGAGTCCATGGAATCATTCCTTACTGTTGTGAAATACTGAACCTGGCCACCAGGAGGAGGCAAAGACACCCCAGCTAAAGGCTTAAATATCTCTCGCACTCCCCCCATGCCCCAGTCATTCTTTGCCTTTCGTCACAGGAGGATGGCAGAAAAGTGTCAGAAGATTTCGGAGTTGTTCCGAAATGTATACAACAATGTTACAATAAGTGTCACATGTCACCTCTCATTACTGTAGTTATCCTGAGACTGTCTGTGTATACAACAATGTTACAATAAGTGTCACATGTCACCTCTCATTACTGAAGTTATCCTGAGACTGTCTGTGTATACAACAATGTTACAATAAGTGTCACATGTCACCTCTCATTACTGTAGTTATCCTGAGACTGTCTGTGTATACAACAATGTTACAATAAGTGTCACATGTCACCTCTCTCATTACTGTAGTTATCCTGAGACTGTCTGTGTATACAACAATGTTACAATAAGTGTCACATGTTACCTCTCTCATTAATGTAGTTATCCTGAGACTGTCTATGTATACAACAATGTTACAATAAGTGTCACATGTCACCTCTCTCATTACTGTAGTTATCCTGAGACTGTCTATGTATACAACAATGTTACAATAAGTGTCACATGTCACCTCTCATTACTGTAGTTATCCTGAGACTGTCTGTGTATACAACAATCTTACAATAAGTGTCACATGTCACCTCTCTCATTACTGTAGTTATCCTGAGACTGTCTGTGTATACAATGTTACAATAAGTGTCACATGTCACCTCTCTCATTACTGTAGTTATCCTGAGACTGTCTGTGTATACAACAATGTTACAATAAGTGTCACATGTCACCTCTCTCATTACTGTAGTTATCCTGAGACTGTCTGTGTATACAACAATGTTACAATAAGTGTCACATGTCACCTCTCATTACTGTAGTTATCCTGAGACTGTCTGTGTATACAACAATGTTACAATAAGTGTCACATGTCACCTCTCTCATTACTGTAGTTATCCTGAGACTGTCTGTGTATACAACAATGTTACAATAAGTGTCACATGTCACCTCTCTCATTACTGTAGTTATCCTGAGACTGTCTGTGTATACAACAATATTACAATAAGTATCACATGTCACCTCTCATTACTGTAGTTATCCTGAGACTGTCTGTGTATACAACAATGTTACAATAAGTGTCACATGTCACCTCTCTCATTACTGTAGTTATCCTGAGACTGTCTGTGTATACAACAATATTACAATAAGTGTCACATGTCACCTCTCATTACTGTAGTTATCCTGAGACTGTCTGTGTATACAACAATGTTACAATAAGTGTCACATGTCACCTCTCTCATTACTGTAGTTATCCTGAGACTGTCTGTGTATACAACAATATTACAATAAGTATCACATGTCACCTCTCATTACTGTAGTTATCCTGAGACTGTCTGTGTATACAACAATGTTATAATAAGTGTCACATGTCACCTCTCATTACTGTAGTTATCCTGAGACTGTCTGTGTATACAACAATGTTACAATAAGTGTCACATGTCACCTCTCATTACTGTAGTTATCCTGAGACTGTCTGTGTATACAACAATGTTACAATAAGTGTCACACGTCACCTCTCATTACTGTAGATATCCTGAGACTGTCTGTGTATACAACAATGTTACAATAAGTGTCACATGTCACCTCTCATTACTGTAGTTATCCTGAGACTGTCTGTGTATACAACAATGTTACAATAAGTGTCACATGTCACCTCTCTCATTACTGTAGTTATCCTGAGACTGTCTGTGTATACAACAATGTTACAATAAGTGTCACATGTCACCTCTCTCATTACTGTAGTTATCCTGAGACTGTCTGGGTATACAACAATGTTACAATAAGTATCACATGTCACCTCTCATTACTGAAGTTATCCTGAGACTGTCTGTGTATACAACAATGTTACAATAAGTGTCACATGTCACCTCTCATTACTGTAGTTATCCTGAGACTGTCTGTGTATACAACAATGTTACAATAAGTGTCACATGTCACCTCTCATTACTGTAGTTATCCTGAGACTGTCTGTGTATACAACAATGTTACAATAAGTGTCACATGTCACCTCTCTCATTACTGTAGTTATCCTGAGACTGTCTGTGTATACAATGTTACAATAAGTGTCACATGTCACCTCTCATTACTGTAGTTATCCTGAGACTGTCTGTGTATACAATGTTACAATAAGTGTCACATGTCACCTCTCATTACTGTAGTTATCCTGAGACTGTCTGTGTATACAATGTTACAATAAGTGTCACATGTCACCTCTCATTACTGTAGTTATCCTGAGACTGTCTGTGTATAAAACAATGTTACAATAAGTGTCACATGTCACCTCTCATTACTGTAGTTATCCTGAGACTGTCTATGTATACAACAATGTTACAATAAGTGTCACATGTCACCTCTCATTACTGTAGTTATCCTGAGACTGTCTGTGTATACAACAATGTTACAATAAGTGTCACATGTCACCTCTCTCATTACTGTAGTTATCCTGAGACTGTCTATGTATACAACAATGTTACAATAAGTGTCACATGTCACCTCTCATTACTGTAGTTATCCTGAGACTGTCTGTGTATACAACAATGTTACAATAAGTGTCACATGTCACCTCTCTCATTACTGTAGTTATCCTGAGACTGTCTATGTATACAACAATGTTACAATAAGTGTCACATGTCACCTCTCTCATTACTGTAGTTATCCTGAGACTGTCTGTGTATACAACAATGTTACAATAAGTGTCACATGTCACCTCTCATTACTGTAGTTATCCTGAGACTGTCTGTGTATACAACAATGTTACAATAAGTGTCACATGTCACCTCTCTCATTACTGTAGTTATCATGAGACTGTCTGTGTATAAAACAATGTTACAATAAGTGTCACATGTCACCTCATTACTGTAGTTATCCTGAGACTGTCTGTGTATACAACAATGTTACAATAAGTGTCACATGTCACCTCTCTCATTACTGTAGTTATCCTGAGACTGTCTGTGTATACAACAATGTTACAATAAGTGTCACATGTCACCTCTAATTACTGTAGTTATCCTGAGACTGTCTGTGTATACAACAATGTTACAATAAGTGTCACATGTCACCTCTCTCATTACTGTAGTTATCCTGAGACTGTCTGTGTATACAACAATGTTACAATAAGTGTCACATGTCACCTCTCATTACTGTAGTTATCCTGAGACTGTCTGTGTATACAACAATGTTACAATAAGTGTCACATGTCACCTCTCATTACTGTAGTTATCCTGAGACTGTCTGTGTATACAACAATGTTACAATAAGTGTCACATGTCACCTCTCATTACTGTAGTTATCCTGAGACTGTCTGTGTATACAACAATGTTACAATAAGTGTCACATGTCACCTCTCATTACTGTAGTTATCCTGAGACTGTCTGTGTATACAACAATGTTACAATAAGGGTCACATGTCACCTCTCTCATTACTGTAGTTATCCTGAGACTGTCTGTGTATACAACAATGTTACAATAAGTGTCACATGTCACCTCTCATTACTGTAGTTATCCTGAGACTGTCTGTGTATACAACAATGTTACAATAAGTGTCACATGTCACCTCTCTCATTACTGTAGTTATCCTGAGACTGTCTGTGTATACAACAATGTTACAATAAGTGTCACATGTCACCTCTCTCATTACTGTAGTTATCCTGAGACGGTCTGTGTATACAACAATGTTACAATAACTGTCACATGTCACCTCTCTCATTACTGTAGTTATCCTGAGACTGTCTGTGTATAAAACAATGTTACAATAAGTGTCACATGTCACCTCTCTCATTACTGTAGTTATCCTGAGACTGTCTGTGTATAAAACAATGTTACAATAAGTGTCACATGTCACCTCTCTTATTACTGTAGTTATCCTGAGACTGTCTGTGTATACAACAATGTTACAATAAGTGTCACATGTCACCTCTCATTACTGTAGTTATCCTGAGACTGTCTGTGTATACAACAATGTTACAATAAGTGTCACATGTCACCTCTCTCATTACTGTAGTTATCCTGAGACTGTCTGTGTATACAACAATGTTACAGTAAGTGTCACATGTCACCTCTCTCATTACTGTAGTTATCCTGAGACTGTCTGTGTATACAACAATGTTACAATAAGTGTCACATGTCACCTCTCTCATTACTGTAGTTATCCTGAGACTGTCTGTGTATACAACAATGTTACAATAAGTGTCACATGTCACCTCTCATTACTGTAGTTATCCTGAGACTGTCTGTGTATAAAACAATGTTACAATAAGTGTCACATGTCACCTCTCATTACTGAAGTTATCCTGAGACTGTCTGTGTATACAACAATGTTACAATAAGTGTCACATGTCACCTCTCATTACTGTAGTTATCCTGAGACTGTCTGTGTATACAACAATGTTACAATAAGTGTCACATGTCACCTCTCATTACTGTAGTTATCCTGAGACTGTCTGTGTATACAACAATGTTACAATAAGTGTCACATGTCACCTCTCATTACTGTAGTTATCCTGAGACTGTCTGTGTATACAACAATGTTACAATAAGTGTCACATGTCACCTCTCATTACTGTAGTTATCCTGAGACTGTCTGTGTATACAACAATGTTACAATAAGTGTCACATGTCACCTCTCATTACTGTAGTTATCCTGAGACTGTCTGTGTATACAACAATGTTACAATAAGTGTCACATGTCACCTCTCATTACTGTAGTTATCCTGAGACTGTCTGTGTATACAACAATGTTACAATAAGTGTCACATGTCACCTCTCATTACTGTAGTTATCCTGAGACTGTCTGTGTATACAACAATGTTACAATAAGTGTCACATGTCACCTCTCATTACTGTAGTTATCCTGAGACTGTCTGTGTATACAACAATGTTACAATAAGTGTCACATGTCACCTCTCATTACTGTAGTTATCCTGAGACTGTCTGTGTATACAACAATGTTACAATAAGTGTCACATGTCACCTCTCATTACTGTAGTTATCCTGAGACTGTCTGTGTATACAACAATGTTACAATAAGTGTCACATGTCACCTCTCATTACTGTAGTTATCCTGAGACTGTCTGTGTATACAACAATGTTACAATAAGTGTCACATGTCACCTCTCTCATTACTGTAGTTATCCTGAGACTGTCTGTGTATACAACAATGTTACAATAAGTGTCACATGTCACCTCTCATTACTGTAGTTATCCTGAGACTGTCTGTGTATACAACAATGTTACAATAAGTGTCACATGTCACCTCTCATTACTGTAGTTATCCTGAGACTGTCTGTGTATACAACAATGTTACAATAAGTGTCACATGTCACCTCTCATTACTGTAGTTATCCTGAGACTGTCTGTGTATACAACAATGTTACAATAAGTGTCACATGTCACCTCTCATTACTGTAGTTATCCTGAGACTGTCTGTGTATACAACAATGTTACAATAAGTGTCACATGTCACCTCTCTCATTACTGTAGTTATCCTGAGACTGTCTGTGTATACAACAATGTTACAATAAGTGTCACATGTCACCTCTCTCATTACTGTAGTTATCCTGAGACTGTCTGTGTATAAAACAATGTTACAATAAGTGTCACATGTCACCTCTCTCATTACTGTAGTTATCCTGAGACTGTCTGTGTATACAACAATGTTACAATAAGTGTCACATGTCACCTCTCTCATTACTGTAGTTATCCTGAGACTGTCTGTGTATACAACAATGTTACAATAAGTGTCACATGTCACCTCATTACTGTAGTTATCCTGAGACTGTCTGTGTATACAACAATGTTACAATAAGTGTCACATGTCACCTCTCATTACTGTAGTTATCCTGAGACTGTCTGTGTATACAACAATGTTACAATAAGTGTCACATGTCACCTCTCATTACTGTAGTTATCCTGAGACTGTCTGTGTATACAACAATGTTACAATAAGTGTCACATGTCACCTCTCATTACTGTAGTTATCCTGAGACTGTCTGTGTATACAACAATGTTACAATAAGTGTCACATGTCACCTCTCTCATTACTGTAGTTATCCTGAGACTGTCTGTGTATACAACAATGTTACAATAAGTGTCACATGTCACCTCTCTCATTACTGTAGTTATCCTGAGACTGTCTGTGTATACAACAATGTTACAATAAGTGTCACATGTCACCTCTCATTACTGTAGTTATCCTGAGACTGTCTGTGTATACAACAATGTTACAATAAGTGTCACATGTCACCTCTCATTACTGTAGTTATCCTGAGACTGTCTGTGTATACAACAATGTTACAATAAGTGTCACATGTCACCTCTCTCATTACTGTAGTTATCCTGAGACTGTCTGTGTATACAACAATGTTACAATAAGTGTCACATGTCACCTCTCTCATTACTGTAGTTATCCTGAGACTGTCTGTGTATACAACAATGTTACAATAAGTGTCACATGTCACCTCTCTCATTACTGTAGTTATCCTGAGACTGTCTGTGTATACAACAATGTTACAATAAGTGTCACATGTCACCTCTCATTACTGTAGTTATCCTGAGACTGTCTGTGTATACAACAATGTTACAATAAGTGTCACATGTCACCTCTCATTACTGTAGTTATCCTGAGACTGTCTGTGTATACAACAATGTTACAATAAGTGTCACATGTCACCTCTCTCATTACTGTAGTTATCCTGAGACTGTCTGTGTATACAACAATGTTACAATAAGTGTCACATGTCACCTCTCTCATTACTGTAGTTATCCTGAGACTGTCTGTGTATACAACAATGTTACAATAAGTGTCACATGTCACCTCTCTCATTACTGTAGTTATCCTGAGACTGTCTGTGTATACAACAATGTTACAATAAGTGTCACATGTCACCTCTCATTACTGTAGTTATCCTGAGACTGTCTGTGTATACAACAATGTTACAATAAGTGTCACATGTCACCTCTCTCATTACTGTAGTTATCCTGAGACTGTCTGTGTATACAACAATGTTACAATAAGTGTCACATGTCACCTCTCTCATTACTGTAGTTATCCTGAGACTGTCTGTGTATACAACAATGTTACAATAAGTGTCACATGTCACCTCTCATTACTGTAGTTATCCTGAGACTGTCTGTGTATACAACAATGTTACAATAAGTGTCACATGTCACCTCTCATTACTGTAGTTATCCTGAGACTGTCTGTGTATACAACAATGTTACAATAAGTGTCACATGTCACCTCTCTCATTACTGTAGTTATCCTGAGACTGTCTGTGTATACAACAATGTTACAATAAGTGTCACATGTCACCTCTCATTACTGTAGTTATCCTGAGACTGTCTGTGTATACAACAATGTTACAATAAGTGTCACATGTCACCTCTCTCATTACTGTAGTTATCCTGAGACTGTCTGTGTATACAACAATGTTACAATAAGTGTCACATGTCACCTCTCATTACTGTAGTTATCCTGAGACTGTCTGTGTATAAAACAATGTTACAATAAGTGTCACATGTCACCTCTCATTACTGTAGTTATCCTGAGACTGTCTGTGTATACAACAATGTTACAATAAGTGTCACATGTCACCTCTCTCATTACTGTAGTTATCCTGAGACTGTCTGTGTATACAACAATGTTACAATAAGTGTCACATGTCACCTCTCTCATTACTGTAGTTATCCTGAGACTGTCTGTGTATACAACAATGTTACAATAAGTGTCACATGTCACCTCTCATTACTGTAGTTATCCTGAGACTGTCTGTGTATACAACAATGTTACAATAAGTGTCACATGTCACCTCTCATTACTGTAGTTATCCTGAGACTGTCTGTGTATACAACAATGTTACAATAAGTGTCACATGTCACCTCTCTCATTACTGTAGTTATCCTGAGACTGTCTGTGTATACAACAATGTTACAATAAGTGTCACATGTCACCTCTCTATTACTGTAGTTATCCTGAGACTGTCTGTGTATACAACAATGTTACAATAAGTGTCACATGTCACCTCTCTCATTACTGTAGTTATCCTGAGACTGTCTGTGTATACAACAATGTTACAATAAGTGTCACATGTCACCTCTCATTACTGTAGTTATCCTGAGACTGTCTGTGTATACAACAATGTTACAATAAGTGTCACATGTCACCTCTCATTACTGTAGTTATCCTGAGACTGTCTGTGTATACAACAATGTTACAATAAGTGTCACATGTCACCTCTCTCATTACTGTAGTTATCCTGAGACTGTCTGTGTATACAACAATGTTACAATAAGTGTCACATGTCACCTCTCATTACTGTAGTTATCCTGAGACTGTCTGTGTATACAACAATGTTACAATAAGTGTCACATGTCACCTCTCTCATTACTGTAGTTATCCTGAGACTGTCTGTGTATACAACAATGTTACAATAAGTGTCACATGTCACCTCTCTCATTACTGTAGTTATCCTGAGACTGTCTGTGTATACAACAATGTTACAATAAGTGTCACATGTCACCTCTCTCATTACTGTAGTTATCCTGAGACTGTCTGTGTATACAACAATGTTACAATAAGTGTCACATGTCACCTCTCATTACTGTAGTTATCCTGAGACTGTCTGTGTATACAACAATGTTACAATAAGTGTCACATGTCACCTCTCATTACTGTAGTTATCCTGAGACTGTCTGTGTATACAACAATGTTACAATAAGTGTCACATGTCACCTCTCTCATTACTGTAGTTATCCTGAGACTGTCTGTGTATACAACAATGTTACAATAAGTGTCACATGTCACCTCTCTCATTACTGTAGTTATCCTGAGACTGTCTGTGTATACAACAATGTTACAATAAGTGTCACATGTCACCTCTCTCATTACTGTAGTTATCCTGAGACTGTCTGTGTATACAACAATGTTACAATAAGTGTCACATGTCACCTCTCTCATTACTGTAGTTATCCTGAGACTGTCTGTGTATACAACAATGTTACAATAAGTGTCACATGTCACCTCTCATTACTGTAGTTATCCTGAGACTGTCTGTGTATACAACAATGTTACAATAAGTGTCACATGTCACCTCTCATTACTGTAGTTATCCTGAGACTGTCTGTGTATACAACAATGTTACAATAAGTGTCACATGTCACCTCTCATTACTGTAGTTATCCTGAGACTGTCTGTGTATACAACAATGTTACAATAAGTGTCACATGTCACCTCTCTCATTACTGTAGTTATCCTGAGACTGTCTGTGTATACAACAATGTTACAATAAGTGTCACATGTCACCTCTCTCATTACTGTAGTTATCCTGAGACTGTCTGTGTATACAACAATGTTACAATAAGTGTCACATGTCACCCTCTCATTACTGTAGTTATCCTGAGACTGTCTGTGTATACAACAATGTTACAATAAGTGTCACATGTCACCTCTCTCATTACTGTAGTTATCCTGAGACTGTCTGTGTATACAACAATGTTACAATAAGTGTCACATGTCACCTCTCTCATTACTGTAGTTATCCTGAGACTGTCTGTGTATACAACAATGTTACAATAAGTGTCACATGTCACCTCTCATTACTGTAGTTATCCTGAGACTGTCTGTGTATACAACAATGTTACAATAAGTGTCACATGTCACCTCTAATTACTGTAGTTATCCTGAGACTGTCTGTGTATACAACAATGTTACAATAAGTGTCACATGTCACCTCTCTCATTACTGTAGTTATCCTGAGACTGTCTGTGTATACAACAATGTTACAATAAGTGTCACATGTCACCTCTCTCATTACTGTAGTTATCCTGAGACTGTCTGTGTATACATCAATGTTACAATAAGTGTCACATGTCACCTCTCTCATTACTGTAGTTATCCTGAGACTGTCTGTGTATACATCAATGTTACAATAAGGGTCACATGTCACCTCTCTCATTACTGTAGTTATCATGAGACTGTCTGTGTATACAACAATGTTACAATAAGTGTCACATGTCACCTCTCTTATTACTGTAGTTATCCTGAGACTGTCTGTGTATACAACAATGTTACAATAAGTGTCACATGTCACCTCTCATTACTGTAGTTATCCTGAGACTGTCTGTGTATACAACAATGTTACAATAAGTGTCACATGTCACCTCTCATTACTGTAGTTATCCTGAGACTGTCTGTGTATACAACAATGTTACAATAAGTGTCACATGTCACCTCTCATTACTGTAGATAGCCTGAGACTGTCTGTGTATACAACAATGTTACAATAAGTGTCACATGTCACCTCTAATTACTGTAGTTATCCTGAGACTGTCTGTGTATACAACAATGTTACAATAAGTGTCACATGTCACCTCTCTCATTACTGTAGTTATCCTGAGACTGTCTGTGTATACAACAATGTTACAATAAGTGTCACATGTCACCTCTCATTACTGTAGTTATCCTGAGACTGTCTGTGTATACAACAATGTTACAATAAGTGTCACATGTCACCTCTCATTACTGTAGTTATCCTGACACTGTCTGTGTATACAACAATGTTACAATAAGTGTCACATGTCACCTCTCTCATTACTGTAGTTATCCTGAGACTGTCTGTGTATAAAACAATGTTACAGTAAGTGTCACACGTCACCTCTCATTACTGTAGTTATCCTGAGACTGTCTGTGTATACAACAATGTTACAATAAGTGTCACACGTCACCTCTCATTACTGTAGTTATCCTGAGACTGTCTGTGCATATAACAATTGTTACGGTTGCCTCCAGGCTGGCTGGAAGTTGGACCGTAGAAAAGGATGCTCCTAGCGCTCACCAAAGAATCATCAGCACCATAGTCAGCAATCCCTGTAGTGATATTAGCTGAAGCTGTCCCCTACAAACATGAGTCAAAGCTTCAAGTTAGAGGGTCAACATAGGTCTGATGTGCTGGAGCACACAGCCTCCTTTTTATTGAGGTTACATGCAAACAGGACACTCTCAGGGGGAGGCATAAAATCCCCCATCACACATTTGATATTAGATAGAGAGACACTCCCTTTGACAGGCCACAACATTTACTTCAGCAGATAACATTACACACAATAAAACAATGCAGTCCACCTTATCAATACTAGTCTGATTAGACAATGGGAAAGTTGATCACTAAACCTAATTAGAGCTAATCCCAGCAGACTTGTATTTAGAATAGGTTTCTTGAAGCTGAACAAAATTTAACTCTTAATGGCACACAATGAAACTGAACCAAGTGGGAGAAAGCCAGGGACAAGTCATTTCACAGGTCTGGGGACATAGTCTTAAAGGGGGCATTGTTCACCAGAGTCACAATATGTCCCCAGACGTTTCCCAAAGGGCCACACACACCCAACAAAAGTCAATATACTCTCAGGGGCACAATCTTCCAGGGGCCATAGTCATGAGGAAGGAGGCTGGCAAATAGGCTTCTCCAAAATCCAGGGAAGCAGGGCAACCTTCCATTTAAAGGGCCAGTCACAAATAGCAGTTTGTAACATATCTCCCCTTTTGGAGGGAGACTAACAAGGCACCTGACCTTCTGTCGGTCAGTGCCTAAGTTAGTCTCGCAACCCACCCACAAATAAACACTAGCAGCAAAGCAGCCCCCCCACAACAAGTAGCACTGGCCTGTAGGTTCCAGGTTATAGGATGAAAGTGTAGCATCCTCTGCCTTCCTGGCGCAGCTGTGCAAATAGCTGATGGTACTTGGGGGGCAGAGGCCAGCGGCACTCTGCCCTGGTGCCAGCGCTTCTGCTGGGGTGAGGGGTTTGCAGGCCAGTCCTGTAACAAGGGGGTCTGTAGGGCAGAGGCCAGCAGCGCTCTGTTCTGATGCCAGCTCTTCTGCTGGGGGAATTGGGGCATAGTCCTGCCCGGTGGCAAAGGGAACGTGGGGGTCAGTGGGGGTTAACATCTCCACTGTTAACCCTGGGCCCAAGTTAGGAGTTAGCTGGGGAGGGGGAGATTGGCTTACCTCCTCCTCCTGATACTCCGGTGGCCGTTGGGAAGGGAGGTCGATGCTCTCCGCTTCCTGTGGAACATGCTGCGGCTGGGGAGAGAGACCGGTTGTCTCCTCTCCCTGGAAGGCACACTCCGGCTGGGGAGGGAGGTCGATGCTCTCCCCTCCCTGTAGCTGGGTCTGTCGCTGGGGATCTGGGCCGCCTGCCCAGCATCCCTGTAGGGCCGGTAGAGAGACTGCGGTCCCATCTCCACCTGCCTGCTGGGGGTCCTCCCAGGACCAGTCTATGAGGCCTGCTGCCTCTGGTATCTCTGGCTGGGGAAGGGGACTGGTTGTCTCTTCCCTCTGCACGGTATACTGCCGCTGGGGAGGGAGGTCGCTGCTCTCCTCTCCCTGTAACTCTGGCTGCCGCTGGGAAGGGAGGTCGTTGCTCTCCGCTCCCTGTGACTCACTTTCTCGCTGGAGACCAGGTGTCCAGACCCTCAAACTCCACAGTTGGCGCTCAAAGGCTCGTGCCGCTTTGTTCTCCGTATCCAATTCCCGGATGATGCGACTGACTACCTCCTGTGCAGGGTCTGGACCATATCGGACTAGCCGCCTCTTTACCTCTGGAACGAAATCCGCGCCCTCATAGCGACGGATCAGGTTGAGGTGCTCTTCACAGGGTTCTGAATAGTGTCTTGTCAGCTCCATGCTGCTGTAGGTAGGGACGCTGCGCAGTGGCTAGCGTTGCCCTCAATAACTCTCCTACGATACCAGTGCTGTTGTGGTGCTGCTCCTTGCGCTAGGACGCCAATCCTACCGCTGCCGCCAAATGTTACGGTTGCCTCCAGGCTGGCTGGAAGTTGGACCGTAGAAAAGGATGCTCCTAGCGCTCACCAAAGAATCATCAGCACCATAGTCAGCAATCCCTGTAGTGATATTAGCTGAAGCTGTCCCCTACAAACATGAGTCAAAGCTTCAAGTTAGAGGGTCAACATAGGTCTGATGTGCTGGAGCACACAGCCTCCTTTTTATTGAGGTTACATGCAAACAGGACACTCTCAGGGGGAGGCATAAAATCCCCCATCACACATTTGATATTAGATAGAGAGACACTCCCTTTGACAGGCCACAACATTTACTTCAGCAGATAACATTACACACAATAAAACAATGCAGTCCACCTTATCAATACTAGTCTGATTAGACAATGGGAAAGTTGATCACTAAACCTAATTAGAGCTAATCCCAGCAGACTTGTATTTAGAATAGGTTTCTTGAAGCTGAACAAAATTTAACTCTTAATGGCACACAATGAAACTGAACCAAGTGGGAGAAAGCCAGGGACAAGTCATTTCACAGGTCTGGGGACATAGTCTTAAAGGGGGCATTGTTCACCAGAGTCACAATATGTCCCCAGACGTTTCCCAAAGGGCCACACACACCCAACAAAAGTCAATATACTCTCAGGGGCACAATCTTCCAGGGGCCATAGTCATGAGGAAGGAGGCTGGCAAATAGGCTTCTCCAAAATCCAGGGAAGCAGGGCAACCTTCCATTTAAAGGGCCAGTCACAAATAGCAGTTTGTAACAACAATGTTACAATAAGTGTCACATGTCACCTCATTACTGTAGTTATCATGAGACTGTCTGTGTATACAACAATGTTACAATAAGTGTCACATGTCACCTCTCTCATTACTGTAGTTATCCTGAGACTGTCTGTGTATACAACAATGTTACAATAAGTGTCACATGTCACCTCTCCCATTACTGTAGTTATCCTGAGACTGTCTGTGTATACAACAATGTTACAATAAGTGTCACATGTCACCTCTCATTACTGTAGTTATCCTGAGACTGTCTGTGTATACAACAATGTTACAATAAGTGTCACATGTCACCTCTCTCATTACTGTAGTTATCCTGAGACTGTCTGTGTATACAACAATGTTACAATAAGTGTCACATGTCACCTCTCATTACTGTAGTTATCCTGAGACTGTCTGTGTATACAACAATGTTACAATAAGTGTCACATGTCACCTCTCTCATTACTGTAGTTATCCTGAGACTGTCTGTGTATACAACAATGTTACAATAAGTGTCACATGTCACCTCTCTCATTACTGTAGTTATCCTGAGACTGTCTGTGTATACAACAATGTTACAATAAGTGTCACATGTCACCTCTCTCATTACTGTAGTTATCCTGAGACTGTCTGTGTATACAACAATGTTACAATAAGTGTCACATGTCACCTCTCTCATTACTGTAGTTATCCTGAGACTGTCTGTGTATACAACAATGTTACAATAAGTGTCACATGTCACCTCTCATTACTGTAGTTATCCTGAGACTGTCTGTGTATACAACAATGTTACAATAAGTGTCACATGTCACCTCTCTCATTACTGTAGTTATCCTGACACTGTCTGTGTATACAACAATGTTACAATAAGTGTCACATGTCACCTCTATCATAACTGTAGTTATCCTGAGACTGTCTGTGTATACAACAATGTTACAATAAGTGTCACATGTCACCTCTCTCATTACTGTAGTTATCCTGAGACTGTCTGTGTATACAACAATGTTACAATAAGTGTCACATGTCACCTCTCTCATTACTGTAGTTATCCTGAGACTGTCTGTGTATACAACAATGTTACAATAAGTATCACATGTCACCTCTCTCATTACTGTAGTTATCCTGAGACTGTCTGTGTATACAACAATGTTACAATAAGTGTCACATGTCACCTCTCTCATTACTGTAGTTATCCTGAGACTGTCTGTGTATACAACAATGTTACAATAACTGTCACATGTCACCTCTCATTACTGTAGTTATCCTGAGACTGTCTATGTATACAACAATGTTACAATAAGTGTGACATGTCACCTCTCATTACTGAAGTTATCCTGAGACTGTCTGTGTATACAACAATGTTACAATAAGTGTGACATGTCACCTCTCATTACTGAAGTTATCCTGAGACTGTCTGTGTATACAACAATGTTACAATAAGTGTCACATGTCACCTCTCATTACTGTAGTTATCCTGAGACTCTCTGTGTATACAACAATGTTACAATAAGTGTCACATGTCACCTCTCATTACTGTAGTTATCCTGAGACTGTCTGTGTATAAAACAATGTTACAATAAGTGTCACATGTCACCTCTCATTACTGTAGTTATCCTGAGACTGTCTGTGTATACAACAATGTTACAATAAGTGTCACATGTCACCTCTCTCATTACTGTAGTTATCCTGAGACTGTCTGTGTATACAACAATGTTACAATAAGTGTCACATGTCACCTCTCTCATTACTGTAGTTATCCTGAGACTGTCTGTGTATACAACAATGTTACAATAAGTGTCACATGTCACCTCTCATTACTGTAGTTATCCTGAGACTGTCTGTGTATACAACAATGTTACAATAAGTGTCACATGTCACCTCTCTCATTACTGTAGTTATCCTGAGACTGTCTGTGTATACAACAATGTTACAATAAGTGTCACATGTCACCTCTCTCATTACTGTAGTTATCCTGAGACTGTCTGTGTATACAACAATGTTACAATAAGTGTCACATGTCACCTCTCTCATTACTGTAGTTATCCTGAGACTGTCTGTGTATACAACAATGTTACAATAAGTGTCACATGTCACCTCTCTCATTACTGTAGTTATCCTGAGACTGTCTGTGTATACAACAATGTTACAATAAGTGTCACATGTCACCTCTCATTACTGTAGTTATCCTGAGACTGTCTGTGTATACAACAATGTTACAATAAGTGTCACATGTCACCTCTCATTACTGTAGTTATCCTGAGACTGTCTGTGTATACAACAATGTTACAATAAGTGTCACATGTCACCTCTCATTACTGTAGTTATCCTGAGACTGTCTGTGTATACAACAATGTTACAATAAGTGTCACATGTCACCTCTCTCATTACTGTAGTTATCCTGAGACTGTCTGTGTATACAACAATGTTACAATAAGTGTCACATGTCACCTCTCATTACTGTAGTTATCCTGAGACTGTCTGTGTATACAACAATGTTACAATAAGTGTCACATGTCACCTCTCATTACTGTAGTTATCCTGAGACTGTCTGTGTATACAACAATGTTACAATAAGTGTCACATGTCACCTCTCATTACTGTAGTTATCCTGAGACTGTCTGTGTATACAACAATGTTACAATAAGTGTCACATGTCACCTCTCTCATTACTGTAGTTATCCTGAGACTGTCTGTGTATACAACAATGTTACAATAAGTGTCACATGTCACCTCTCTCATTACTGTAGTTATCCTGAGACTGTCTGTGTATACAACAATGTTACAATAAGTGTCACATGTCACCTCTCATTACTGTAGTTATCCTGAGACTGTCTGTGTATACAACAATGTTACAATAAGTGTCACATGTCACCTCTCATTACTGTAGTTATCCTGAGACTGTCTGTGTATACAACAATGTTACAATAAGTGTCACATGTCACCTCTCTCATTACTGTAGTTATCCTGAGACTGTCTGTGTATACAACAATGTTACAATAAGTGTCACATGTCACCTCTCATTACTGTAGTTATCCTGAGACTGTCTGTGTATACAACAATGTTACAATAAGTGTCACATGTCACCTCTCTCATTACTGTAGTTATCCTGAGACTGTCTGTGTATACAACAATGTTACAATAAGTGTCACATGTCACCTCTCTCATTACTGTAGTTATCCTGAGACTGTCTGTGTATACAACAATGTTACAATAAGTGTCACATGTCACCTCTCTCATTACTGTAGTTATCCTGAGACTGTCTGTGTATACAACAATGTTACAATAAGTGTCACATGTCACCTCTCATTACTGTAGTTATCCTGAGACTGTCTGTGTATACAACAATGTTACAATAAGTGTCACATGTCACCTCTCATTACTGTAGTTATCCTGAGACTGTCTGTGTATACAACAATGTTACAATAAGTGTCACATGTCACCTCTCTCATTACTGTAGTTATCCTGAGACTGTCTGTGTATACAACAATGTTACAATAAGTGTCACATGTCACCTCTCTCATTACTGTAGTTATCCTGAGACTGTCTGTGTATACAACAATGTTACAATAAGTGTCACATGTCACCTCTCATTACTGTAGTTATCCTGAGACTGTCTGTGTATACAACAATGTTACAATAAGTGTCACATGTCACCTCTCATTACTGTAGTTATCCTGAGACTGTCTGTGTATACAACAATGTTACAATAAGTGTCACATGTCACCTCTCATTACTGTAGTTATCCTGAGACTGTCTGTGTATACAACAATGTTACAATAAGTGTCACATGTCACCTCTCTCATTACTGTAGTTATCCTGAGACTGTCTGTGTATACAACAATGTTACAATAAGTGTCACATGTCACCTCTCATTACTGTAGTTATCCTGAGACTGTCTGTGTATACAACAATGTTACAATAAGTGTCACATGTCACCTCTCATTACTGTAGTTATCCTGAGACTGTCTGTGTATACAACAATGTTACAATAAGTGTCACATGTCACCTCTCTCATTACTGTAGTTATCCTGAGACTGTCTGTGTATACAACAATGTTACAATAAGTGTCACATGTCACCTCTCTCATTACTGTAGTTATCCTGAGACTGTCTGTGTATACAACAATGTTACAATAAGTGTCACATGTCACCTCTCTCATTACTGTAGTTATCCTGAGACTGTCTGTGTATACAACAATGTTACAATAAGTGTCACATGTCACCTCTCATTACTGTAGTTATCCTGAGACTGTCTGTGTATACAACAATGTTACAATAAGTGTCACATGTCACCTCTCATTACTGTAGTTATCCTGAGACTGTCTGTGTATACAACAATGTTACAATAAGTGTCACATGTCACCTCTCTCATTACTGTAGTTATCCTGAGACTGTCTGTGTATACAACAATGTTACAATAAGTGTCACATGTCACCTCTCTCATTACTGTAGTTATCCTGAGACTGTCTGTGTATACAACAATGTTACAATAAGTGTCACATGTCACCTCTCATTACTGTAGTTATCCTGAGACTGTCTGTGTATACAACAATGTTACAATAAGTGTCACATGTCACCTCTCTCATTACTGTAGTTATCCTGAGACTGTCTGTGTATACAACAATGTTACAATAAGTGTCACATGTCACCTCTCATTACTGTAGTTATCCTGAGACTGTCTGTGTATACAACAATGTTACAATAAGTGTCACATGTCACCTCTCATTACTGTAGTTATCCTGAGACTGTCTGTGTATACAACAATGTTACAATAAGTGTCACATGTCACCTCTCTCATTACTGTAGTTATCCTGAGACTGTCTGTGTATACAACAATGTTACAATAAGTGTCACATGTCACCTCTCATTACTGTAGTTATCCTGAGACTGTCTGTGTATACAACAATGTTACAATAAGTGTCACATGTCACCTCTCATTACTGTAGTTATCCTGAGACTGTCTGTGTATACAACAATGTTACAATAAGTGTCACATGTCACCTCTCATTACTGTAGTTATCCTGAGACTGTCTGTGTATACAACAATGTTACAATAAGTGTCACATGTCACCTCTCTCATTACTGTAGTTATCCTGAGACTGTCTGTGTATACAACAATGTTACAATAAGTGTCACATGTCACCTCTCATTACTGTAGTTATCCTGAGACTGTCTGTGTATACAACAATGTTACAATAAGTGTCACATGTCACCTCTCTCATTACTGTAGTTATCCTGAGACTGTCTGTGTATACAACAATGTTACAATAAGTGTCACATGTCACCTCTCATTACTGTAGTTATCCTGAGACTGTCTGTGTATACAACAATGTTACAATAAGTGTCACATGTCACCTCTCTCATTACTGTAGTTATCCTGAGACTGTCTGTGTATACAACAATGTTACAATAAGTGTCACATGTCACCTCTCTCATTACTGTAGTTATCCTGAGACTGTCTGTGTATACAACAATGTTACAATAAGTGTCACATGTCACCTCTCTCATTACTGTAGTTATCCTGAGACTGTCTGTGTATACAACAATGTTACAATAAGTGTCACATGTCACCTCTCATTACTGTAGTTATCCTGAGACTGTCTGTGTATACAACAATGTTACAATAAGTGTCACATGTCACCTCTCTCATTACTGTAGTTATCCTGAGACTGTCTGTGTATACAACAATGTTACAATAAGTGTCACATGTCACCTCTCATTACTGTAGTTATCCTGAGACTGTCTGTGTATACAACAATGTTACAATAAGTGTCACATGTCACCTCTCTCATTACTGTAGTTATCCTGAGACTGTCTGTGTATACAACAATGTTACAATAAGTGTCACATGTCACCTCTCATTACTGTAGTTATCCTGAGACTGTCTGTGTATACAACAATGTTACAATAAGTGTCACATGTTACCTCTCTCATTACTGTAGTTATCCTGAGACTGTCTGTGTATACAACAATGTTACAATAAGTGTCACATGTCACCTCTCATTACTGTAGTTATCCTGAGACTGTCTGTGTATACAACAATGTTACAATAAGTGTCACATGTCACCTCTCATTACTGTAGTTATCCTGAGACTGTCTGTGTATACAACAATGTTACAATAAGTGTCACGTCACCTCATTACTGTAGTTATCCTGAGACTGTCTGTGTATACAACAATGTTACAATAAGTGTCACATGTCACCTCTCTCATTACTGTAGTTATCCTGAGACTGTCTGTGTATACAACAATGTTACAATAAGTGTCACATGTCACCTCTCTCATTACTGTAGTTATCCTGAGACTGTCTGTGTATACAACAATGTTACAATAAGTGTCACATGTCACCTCTCATTACTGTAGTTATCCTGAGACTGTCTGTGTATACAACAATGTTACAATAAGTGTCACATGTCACCTCTCATTACTGTAGTTATCCTGAGACTGTCTGTGTATACAACAATGTTACAATAAGTGTCACATGTCACCTCTCTCATTACTGTAGTTATCCTGAGACTGTCTGTGTATACAACAATGTTACAATAAGTGTCACATGTCACCTCTCATTACTGTAGTTATCCTGAGACTGTCTGTGTATACAACAATGTTACAATAAGTGTCACATGTCACCTCTCATTACTGTAGTTATCCTGAGACTGTCTGTGTATACAACAATGTTACAATAAGTGTCACATGTCACCTCTCATTACTGTAGTTATCCTGAGACTGTCTGTGTATACAACAATGTTACAATAAGTGTCACATGTCACCTCTCTCATTACTGTAGTTATCCTGAGACTGTCTGTGTATACAACAATGTTACAATAAGTGTCACATGTCACCTCTCTCATTACTGTAGTTATCCTGAGACTGTCTGTGTATACAACAATGTTACAATAAGTGTCACATGTCACCTCTCATTACTGTAGTTATCCTGAGACTGTCTGTGTATACAACAATGTTACAATAAGTGTCACATGTCACCTCTCTCATTACTGTAGTTATCCTGAGACTGTCTGTGTATACAACAATGTTACAATAAGTGTCACATGTCACCTCTCATTACTGTAGTTATCCTGAGACTGTCTGTGTATAAAACAATGTTACAATAAGTGTCACATGTCACCTCTCATTACTGTAGTTATCCTGAGACTGTCTGTGTATACAACAATGTTACAATAAGTGTCACATGTCACCTCTCATTACTGTAGTTATCCTGAGACTGTCTGTGTATACAACAATGTTACAATAAGTGTCACATGTCACCTCTCATTACTGTAGTTATCCTGAGACTGTCTGTGTATACAACAATGTTACAATAAGTGTCACATGTCACCTCTCTCATTACTGTAGTTATCCTGAGACTGTCTGTGTATACAACAATGTTACAATAAGTGTCACATGTCACCTCTCATTACTGTAGTTATCCTGAGACTGTGTATACAACAATGTTACAATAAGTGTCACATGTCACCTCTCATTACTGTAGTTATCCTGAGACTGTCTGTGTATACAACAATGTTACAATAAGTGTCACATGTCACCTCTCATTACTGTAGTTATCCTGAGACTGTCTGTGTATACAACAATGTTACAATAAGTGTCACATGTCACCTCTCATTACTGTAGTTATCCTGAGACTGTCTGTGTATACAACAATGTTACAATAAGTGTCACATGTCACCTCTCATTACTGTAGTTATCCTGAGACTGTCTGTGTATACAACAATGTTACAATAAGTGTCACATGTCACCTCTCATTACTGTAGTTATCCTGAGACTGTCTGTGTATACAACAATGTTACAATAAGTGTCACATGTCACCTCTCTCATTACTGTAGTTATCCTGAGACTGTCTGTGTATACAACAATGTTACAATAAGTGTCACATGTCACCTCTCATTACTGTAGTTATCCTGAGACTGTCTGTGTATACAACAATGTTACAATAAGTGTCACATGTCACCTCTCATTACTGTAGTTATCCTGAGGACTGTCTGTGTATACAACAATGTTACAATAAGTGTCACATGTCACCTCTCTCATTACTGTAGTTATCCTGAGACTGTCTGTGTATACAACAATGTTACAATAAGTGTCACATGTCACCTCTCATTACTGTAGTTATCCTGAGACTGTCTGTGTATACAACAATGTTACAATAAGTGTCACATGTCACCTCTCTCATTACTGTAGTTATCCTGAGACTGTCTGTGTATACAACAATGTTACAATAAGTGTCACATGTCACCTCTCATTACTGTAGTTATCCTGAGACTGTCTGTGTATACAACAATGTTACAATAAGTGTCACATGTCACCTCTCATTACTGTAGTTATCCTGAGACTGTCTGTGTATACAACAATGTTACAATAAGTGTCACATGTCACCTCTCATTACTGTAGTTATCCTGAGACTGTCTGTGTATACAACAATGTTACAATAAGTGTCACATGTCACCTCTCTCATTACTGTAGTTATCCTGAGACTGTCTGTGTATACAACAATGTTACAATAAGTGTCACATGTCACCTCTCATTACTGTAGTTATCCTGAGACTGTCTGTGTATACAACAATGTTACAATAAGTGTCACATGTCACCTCTCTCATTACTGTAGTTATCCTGAGACTGTCTGTGTATACAACAATGTTACAATAAGTGTCACATGTCACCTCTCATTACTGTAGTTATCCTGAGACTGTCTGTGTATACAACAATGTTACAATAAGTGTCACATGTCACCTCTCATTACTGTAGTTATCCTGAGACTGTCTGTGTATACAACAATGTTACAATAAGTGTCACATGTCACCTCTCATTACTGTAGTTATCCTGAGACTGTCTGTGTATACAACAATGTTACAATAAGTGTCACATGTCACCTCTCATTACTGTAGTTATCCTGAGACTGTCTGTGTATACAACAATGTTACAATAAGTGTCACATGTCACCTCTCTCATTACTGTAGTTATCCTGAGACTGTCTGTGTATACAACAATGTTACAATAAGTGTCACATGTCACCTCTCATTACTGTAGTTATCCTGAGACTGTCTGTGTATACAACAATGTTACAATAAGTGTCACATGTCACCTCTCTCATTACTGTAGTTATCCTGAGACTGTCTGTGTATACAACAATGTTACAATAAGTGTCACATGTCACCTCTCATTACTGTAGTTATCCTGAGACTGTCTGTGTATACAACAATGTTACAATAAGTGTCACATGTCACCTCTCATTACTGTAGTTATCCTGAGACTGTCTGTGTATACAACAATGTTACAATAAGTGTCACATGTCACCTCTCTCATTACTGTAGTTATCCTGAGACTGTCTGTGTATACAACAATGTTACAATAAGTGTCACATGTCACCTCTCATTACTGTAGTTATCCTGAGACTGTCTGTGTATACAACAATGTTACAATAAGTGTCACATGTCACCTCTCTCATTACTGTAGTTATCCTGAGACTGTCTGTGTATACAACAATGTTACAATAAGTGTCACATGTCACCTCTCTCATTACTGTAGTTATCCTGAGACTGTCTGTGTATACAACAATGTTACAATAAGTGTCACATGTCACCTCTCATTACTGTAGTTATCCTGAGACTGTCTGTGTATACAACAATGTTACAATAAGTGTCACATGTCACCTCTCTCATTACTGTAGTTATCCTGAGACTGTCTGTGTATACAACAATGTTACAATAAGTGTCACATGTCACCTCTCATTACTGTAGTTATCCTGAGACTGTCTGTGTATACAACAATGTTACAATAAGTGTCACATGTCACCTCTCATTACTGTAGTTATCCTGAGACTGTCTGTGTATACAACAATGTTACAATAAGTGTCACATGTCACCTCTCTCATTACTGTAGTTATCCTGAGACTGTCTGTGTATACAACAATGTTACAATAAGTGTCACATGTCACCTCTCATTACTGTAGTTATCCTGAGACTGTCTGTGTATACAACAATGTTACAATAAGTGTCACATGTCACCTCTCATTACTGTAGTTATCCTGAGACTGTCTGTGTATACAACAATGTTACAATAAGTGTCACATGTCACCTCTCATTACTGTAGTTATCCTGAGACTGTCTGTGTATACAACAATGTTACAATAAGTGTCACATGTCACCTCTCATTACTGTAGTTATCCTGAGACTGTCTGTGTATACAACAATGTTACAATAAGTGTCACATGTCACCTCTCTCATTACTGTAGTTATCCTGAGACTGTCTGTGTATACAACAATGTTACAATAAGTGTCACATGTCACCTCTCATTACTGTAGTTATCCTGAGACTGTCTGTGTATACAAACAATGTTACAATAAGTGTCACATGTCACCTCTCATTACTGTAGTTATCCTGAGACTGTCTGTGTATACAACAATGTTACAATAAGTGTCACATGTCACCTCTCATTACTGTAGTTATCCTGAGACTGTCTGTGTATACAACAATGTTACAATAAGTGTCACATGTCACCTCTCTCATTACTGTAGTTATCCTGAGACTGTCTGTGTATACAACAATGTTACAATAAGTGTCACATGTCACCTCTCTCATTACTGTAGTTATCCTGAGACTGTCTGTGTATACAACAATGTTACAATAAGTGTCACATGTCACCTCTCTCATTACTGTAGTTATCCTGAGACTGTCTGTGTATACAACAATGTTACAATAAGTGTCACATGTCACCTCTCATTACTGTAGTTATCCTGAGACTGTCTGTGTATACAACAATGTTACAATAAGTGTCACATGTCACCTCTCATTACTGTAGTTATCCTGAGACTGTCTGTGTATACAACAATGTTACAATAAGTGTCACATGTCACCTCTCTCATTACTGTAGTTATCCTGAGACTGTCTGTGTATACAACAATGTTACAATAAGTGTCACATGTCACCTCTCTCATTACTGTAGTTATCCTGAGACTGTCTGTGTATACAACAATGTTACAATAAGTGTCACATGTCACCTCTCTCATTACTGTAGTTAGCCTGAGACTGTCTGTGTATACAACAATGTTACAATAAGTGTCACATGTCACCTCATTACTGTAGTTATCCTGAGACTGTCTGTGTATACAACAATGTTACAATAAGTGTCACATGTCACCTCTCTCATTACTGTAGTTATCCTGAGACTGTCTGTGTATACAACAATGTTACAATAAGTGTCACATGTCACCTCTCTCATTACTGTAGTTATCCTGAGACTGTCTGTGTATACAACAATGTTACAATAAGTGTCACATGTCACCTCTCATTACTGTAGTTATCCTGAGACTGTCTGTGTATACAACAATGTTACAATAAGTGTCACATGTCACCTCTCATTACTGTAGTTATCCTGAGACTGTCTGTGTATACAACAATGTTACAATAAGTGTCACATGTCACCTCTCATTACTGTAGTTATCCTGAGACTGTCTGTGTATACAACAATGTTACAATAAGTGTCACATGTCACCTCTCTCATTACTGTAGTTATCCTGAGACTGTCTGTGTATACAACAATGTTACAATAAGTGTCACATGTCACCTCTCTCATTACTGTAGTTATCCTGAGACTGTCTGTGTATACAACAATGTTACAATAAGTGTCACATGTCACCTCTCCTTACTGTAGTTATCCTGAGACTGTCTGTGTATACAACAATGTTACAATAAGTGTCACATGTCACCTCTCATTACTGTAGTTATCCTGAGACTGTCTGTGTATACAACAATGTTACAATAAGTGTCACATGTCACCTCTCATTACTGTAGTTATCCTGAGACTGTCTGTGTATACAACAATGTTACAATAAGTGTCACATGTCACCCTCTCATTACTGTAGTTATCCTGAGACTGTCTGTGTATACAACAATGTTACAATAAGTGTCACATGTCACCCTCTCATACTGTAGTTATCCTGAGACTGTCTGTGTATACAACAATGTTACAATAAGTGTCACATTCACCTCTCTCATTACTGTAGTTATCCTGAGACTGTCTGTGTATACAACAATTTACAATAAGTGTCACATGTCACCTCTCATTACTGTAGTTATCCTGAGACTGTCTGTGTATACAACAATGTTACAATAACTGTCACATGTCACCTCTCTCATTACTGTAGTTATCCTGAGACTGTCTGTGTATACAACAATGTTACAATAAGTGTCACATGTCACCTCTCATTACTGTAGTTATCCTGAGACTGTCTGTGTATACAACAATGTTACAATAAGTGTCACATGTCCCTCTCTCATTACTGTAGTTATCCTGAGACTGTCTGTGTATACAACAATTGTTACAATAAGTGTCACATGTCACCTCTCATTACTGTAGTTATCCTGAGACTGTCTGTGTATACAACAATGTTACAATAAGTGTCACATGTCTCCTCTCTCATTACTGTAGTTATCCTGAGACTGTCTGTGTATAAACAAT